>NC_034609.1:48594608-48653651 GCF_900095145.1 Mus pahari
GCTCCACAGACACCGGGAGTACTCCACATCCACCAGAGTGCTCCACAGACACCGGGAGGGAGTACTCCACATCCGCCAGAGTGCTCCACAGACACTGTGAGTACTCCACATCCAGAGTGCTCCACAGACACTGGAGTACTCCACATCCACCAGAGTGCTCCACAGACACCGGGAGTACTCCACATGCGCCAGAGTGTTCCACAGACACCGGGAGCACTCCCCAGATTCCTGGCATAGCTGTAAGGAGCAGCAGATCTCTGGGTCTCCAAGTACTTTCCAAGGAAGAAAAAAATAAATAAGAGGAGAGAAGATGTAGAAGAAAAGAAAATCTTACACTCCTGAACAGTGAGGCGGGAAAGCCTGCTTGTAACTCAGCCTTGTCAGGCAGAACACAGCAGCCTCAAAAGGTTCAATAGCCTTTTTATAAACCTATTGTGTGGAGAAGTTCCTAAAAATAGTGCAGTTCCCAGGCAGGCAGATCACAGGAGTAATGCCTGCATGCTAAGCTTCACACAATAGACAAAGGACAGGAAAGGGAGGGTAGGCCAGAGCTCCCTCAGTACCAGGCTATGGAGGCTGGCCGCCTTCCTCGATGGACACTCCCGCAGGCTCTGTGTGCTCAGAGGACGAACCACACCAGCCCTCACACCCTCTCCATGAAGATGAGAGGGCAGCAGGTGACAGCAGGGAAATCAAGCCAGGACCTATGAGTCACATATTCATGGCTACTAAAGAGAACTTTTTCACTCTTTGAAGGCAATGCCTGCACTATGACAATTACCGTGGTTCTTGCTAATTTTCCTTTGCACCAAAGCAGCTTCTCCACCTCCACTGTCTATGGGAATCACCCAGGAAAGTCTAGGAATACAGATGCCGGCAGCTCACCAGTGATTTGGCTCTCAAATACCAAATACAGTACATTTCCTTTTATTGGCAGGGGGAGGAGGGTTGAGACAGGGTTTCTCTGTGTAGCTCTGGCTGTCCTGGAACTCACTCTGTAGACCAGGCTGGCCTTGAACTCAAGAAATCCGCCTGCCTCTGCCTCCTGAGTGCTGAGATTAAAGGCATGCGCCACCATGCCCGGCTTACAGGATATTTTCAAGTTTCTTAGAGGCAAGATGATCACTCAACAGGTAAAGTGTTTGCAGGCCTGGTGCCCACAGTTGGATTCTGAACCAATGTAAAGATGGGACGACAGAAGTGACAGTACAAGCTGTCCTCTGACCACCACTGTGGTATGAGGTTTCCCCTCTCTGATACATAGATTTTATTATTACATTGATTACCTCCAGTGCAATGATGCTTTTAAAAAGTGTCTTGACTGAGCAGCTAAGAGCTTAAGGCAGCATTGGGCTCCTGACCAGCCCAGCAAAGCAGGCAACAAAATACTTGGGTCTCGGGCTTGCCAAGCGCTGACCATACAAGCCTGAGGACTTACCTGAGTTTGAGCCCAAGAACCCGTGTAGAAAAGCCCAGCATGACACGCTTACGGCTGCGAGACAGTGATAACACGCATACAGCTCAGAGGTGGTCACAGGCGGGCCTCTGGTTCATTGACCAGCTAGTTTATTTCTAAGAGAGTTTATCACCAGGCTAGTCAACAGTCTGTCTTAAAACAAACAAACCAAAACCAGAAAGAAAAAAAAAATCAAAAACCCACGGTGGAAGGCACCTCAGGAGTGTAACCACCTGAGGGTGGTTCTGTCCTCCATGTGGATATATATATGTGTGTTCCTGCACTTAGAAATGTATACACACCTCGAAAAAAACAAACAAACAAAAAAACAAAACAAAACAAAACAAAAAGAAATGTATACACACGCATACACACATGCCAATCCAGAGTAAGCCATTATTAGTGTTGAAGCCATCACAGTCTACACTATCAAAAGATCAATAGCACCGCCCTTGTGGAGTACACAAAGCGACTGAACAGACTCTACTCTGAGAAGCAGGAAACACATAATAAACTGAACACTTAAAATCCACATTTCAATAATCCTACATCCCTGGTACTAACAGCATTCACATTTTCTTTTTTCAGTACAGAGGTTAACATCTTTGCTATGAATTCTTATTATGGAGTCAGGGCACACCCAAGACGGAGAGAAGTAACTTGTCTACAGTAGAGAAGCTGTAGATGGCTCACCCCAGGCCCTGGAGGACATCCTGACCCTGTGACCGTTGTGGACAGGCTAATGAAGGTATTCTGCAGATGCTGTGCCCTCTTCCCAGGCTCCAGCTATCAGAACATTGAAGGGGGGAACCCTGAGAAACTGGAATTTCCAAGTAATCTCATGAAGGAAAAGGCTGATATCTGGTGCCAGCCAAAGGAAGAGCTTGTCTCCCAGGAAGAGATGCCACACAACTCTGACAACCTGTCAGATCACTGTGCAGGGCAGGAGCTGAGAAGAAGGTCACGGATGGGTGGGACCACATGTGACCAGCACTGCTAAGCTATGCACACACGCCCTCAATCCAACCTGAACCTCCTGTCAGGACTCAGATGAATGGAAGTTGCGGGGGGGGGGTCACTGGACATCTGGGCTCCTCTTCTCTCTCCCCGTGTGGCCACATGGCAGAGTAAATCTGCTTTCTTGGCTTTCCCTGTCACTTGTCCCTCTAAGTGCTCGCTCTAGTGAGGACAGTAGCCAAGCTGAGGCTCTCCAGGCTTCTAGGGCCGGCCAGATCCTAACATTACCAGTAGTAGCCCCCTCAATGTGGAATGCTCTACAGGTCTGGAGGCAAATTTACCCTAGGTCCTTTAAATGCTGATTAGCTTTTAACTTCTGTGCCAGAAGGTACTGAATGTTAAAGCTTAGCGGACTCCTAACTACCCCACACCCTGAGGCTTAAAACTGCTGAGACTGCCCAGGAAGCCTGGAGACACTCTCACCAGAGGCTCTCAGCAGCAGACCTACGGAAAGTGCATTGGTTCCCAGGCACAGAACAACATAAAACGCAAGTCATCTCTTCCCGGGTGGAAGAAGTCATTCAGGGTCACTTGTGTTGGCTGCCTGTGGTCAGTCCCATCTGGCTCAGATTGAATTCTCACTATATTCCCTTCAGAAATTATGTCACACGGACATATAGATCGCAGTTAAGTGTTATTAACAACAATTTAGCTAATTTTCCCCCCAGAAATTAGTTAAATAGCTATAACAGTAGTGGCAAGTGTCCCCATTAATAAAATTCATCAGAAACCTTGAGAGTGCTGGTTGGACATGAGCATTCCAATCCGAAAGCCCAGTAGCACATGAGGTGCTCCCCAGGGCTCACCAGATGAGGAGGCTCACCAGACCAGGACCCGGTCCCCTCACGGAAGTCACTGAATGGGTGTGACTCTACAGTGCATTTTGCTATACATTAAGTGGAGCACTTAAATCTAGGTTTAACTCAAGGCCCTGAGCTCAATCTCTAGCAACATACAAAGGGTTTAGGAAAATTGCTCAAGGTTAAAGAAACTAACCCTGACAATTGGCTGGCCTTGCTCAGCTGCTGACCGGCACTAAAGTGAGGGTTCCTGTCACTGAATCGCAGATTCCATCAAACTCAGTTTTGGGATGTACATGTGGGATTTTTTTTTTTTTTTTTTTTGAGACAATGTCTCATATGTAGCCCAGCCTCGTCCAGAGTTCACAATCCTCCTGCCCAAGTATCTTGAATGTTGCCATTACAGGTCTCTGCCACCAACATGCAAAGTCCACGTGTTTGTCTACATATATCCTGTGCCAAAATGGCTCAAAGCTGTAGTCCTCCAGCCAGAGATGCAACCCTTCCGTCCCTCTGAGGCCCCAGCAGGTTTCTGAGCAGCTCATCTCCATCCTCACAGGATGTGGGGCAGGAGGAGCAATGCCAAGCACACAGACAGACTTAAAGAAAAAGATCATGGCTGCTAAGTGCAGTTTAATGTAAACAGAGAAGCTCATCAGTCACTGATTCCACGCTATACTTCCCAGGCTGGACCACATGCTTAGGGTCTCTGTTCATCTCTCTACGTGGGGGTGGCCAGGCAGGTGTGTAGGGGAACCAAATGACCCAAGGTCTCAAGAGTTTCGCCCCTAGAGAGTTGGAGGCACGAGAGAGCCTGGGTTAGAACTCCTCAGAATGTGGCAGATTCCCCAACTGCTCTCAACACATGGTTAATTAACAGAGACAAGCCTCCATGGAACAAAAACAGTTATTTCACCAAGGAATCAAAGCCTGAACACTCCCCATTGTTCCTCAGTGAATGCCTCCTTCAGGAAACCTTCCTCTGCTGCTGCCACCAAACAAATGCTCCATATAAACAAACAAACCAAAGAAAGGAAACAGCTTATGAAATTACAACGTGTTCTGTGGCAGAGCCCAGCCCTCGAATTCATAAACCCAGAGCCGACGGACGACTCCGCGGCTTTTCGCTAAGGGGGAGAACACAACAGTAGTCTGTATAACACAGGACTGTAAAAACCTTCCCAATGGAAGGAAGCACACTGCAAGTCTGGTACACAGTAGGTATGTCCTTCCATATACTAGGATATAGATGCGCACGTGTATATACACACACACACACACACGCACGTATAGAGGTCAGAGGGGGTCACACATGTGCCGCTGCATGCACGTGGAGACCAGAGCTCTTTCCTGCTACCACATTGTTTCTGGGGACTGAGCTCAGGAAGCTGGGTTTGCAGGGCAAGCACTTTTACCCACTGAGCTACTAGTTCCTCTGGGGGCGGGGCGGGGGGGGGATGGTGTTGGGTGGGTATCAACAGTTCTGGCTGAACTCATAAGGAACTCCATATGTAAATCAGGCTGACCTTGAACTCACAGATATCCACCTGCCTCAGATTCTGAGTGCAGAGATCCAAGGTCTGCAAAACCACACCCAGGTAATTCCACTTTTAAATTTTACAGGAAGCCTATGGGTACGGGTTACGTTTGGAGAGTTATCCTCTATTGCATGTCTGGGTTGTATGAAGTAATACTCTTATATATAACACAATAAACTATGATCTGACACACTACAGATGCCTACCCAACATCTCTGGCAGGCGTCAGAACCACTTACCCTAAAGCACACACTAGGACCTGCCCAGGACCTCCCTTCCCATGGAGACCCACTAAGCGCTGGTCTGGAAATGGGTCCTCCAGGTGGAGAAACCCAAGCACAGCTGCTTTCCACTGCTCTCCTAGGTGAGAAAATGCCAAAGGGTGCTGAGCTATGTCCAGGGAGCTCCAGTCTCAGCCAGCCACCTGGCTCTGACAGCATCAACTTAACACCCAGCTGGAGAGGAGCTCACAGCCCGGGAAGGACAGATGCTGTGTCACAAGGTTCCTTCCTTAAACTAAAACCCTGCAGTCCTGCCTACTTCCTGTTCTGGAACATTCCTCGCCTCTCTGCACTGTTACTCTCACATCAGAGTTTACTTAGGCTCAAGGGTTTCCCTGAGCACAGGAAATGGACAGGGTCTTCTGGTTCCCATCAGGAGGGAACAAGGCCGCAGTGTCAGAAAAGCCATCCTGGCCTCCGCTGCGGCTCCTCAGCAGTCACTCCCTTCTGTAGAGACTTCCGCAGCTCACCACACACATGAGCCTCATGCACTGACCCTGTGCAGTGAGACAGTGTGTGGTGATGCTGGCATCTCTGGTGGTGAGATCCTGCCCTTGATCAAACACTTGCCCTGACAACATTAAAAGGCAAGCCCAGCTACAGCTGTCAAAGATGCATGCAGACACACAGACAGACAGACACACAGAGAAACAGAGAGAGAGACAGAAACAGACAGACAGACAGACAGACAGACAGACAGACACACACACACACACACACACACACACGCACACGAAACATGGCAGTCATATGGAGCACTGAGCCCTGGACTAGACACTGGATGGAGGTGGATGACGCTGTGAAGGACAGGCACTCTGTCAGATGGGGACCTGAACTGGGATGCTGGTAACAGATGGAGCATAGATGGGTCAGGACTAAGTACCTCAAGGTTGATAACTGACCTGCTGTGACTCAATGAACACAGTTACTCCTAAGAAACATACACTCATGTTCTTAAGGGCAGAAGGTGGAAGATCACACATGTGAGGTACAAAAGTGCACGTGTGTGAGTGGGGACTTATGAGGTAGAGCAGACACAGGCTCCTTCAGAGACCTAGCTCACTTCCTGCCATTTCCATGTATTCTGTAGTTCATGTAAGGAAGGGGGAAACACCACCTTGACTCAAGGCTGAAAGGGGCAGCCAACAGTCACTCCCATCTGGCCTATCTGTCCTCCAGCAGCTCACCTCAGCACCCCCACTCCCCACCATGTCCTGAACTCTCCAGGACAGTGGACTTCAGGTAGCCCTTTGCCCACAATATGCTCCCCTGCGTCCCTGTTACCTAAGGGGAACTCTCTACACGGAGATGCACGAGCTGATTATAAAGTGAACATCCTCGAAACACACCAAGGGACACACAGAAACTCATCAGTGACAAGGCTTGAACCCCCACTCCCACCCCATTAGGCAACTGTAAAGTTCAAAGGAGCCTGTGTAAGCCCTGTTCTCCACACCTGCTACAGCAGGCAATACATCGAGAGAACACAACCTTTCCAAAGAACCATTACTGGGACGCAGGAGTCCAATTAAAACATCAAGTAGCTGTGGAGGGTCACTTGGTTTGCACGGCAGCCTGCAGCAACTTACCTAAAAAGACTGCAACTTCCGCTGGCAGAGCCTGGAGTTCACAACCTGCAGCAGCAACAACCTGCAGGAGAAGAGAGAGACCTGGTCAGACTCCTGAGGGAAATTTCAACAGTAATTTTCAGTGTGCTCAGAATCCCTGGGTGACCAGAGCTCCTTCCAGGGACCTCAGGATGTCAGATCCAGGTCCATCAAGGACACCAAAGCGTTATCTTATCTGTTTCTGTCTCCTCCTCTCCCAGTGTGTAACAGAGCTGCTGAGGTGAAGTCAGTGTCAAAGGATGACCAAAAAGTAGGTAAGAGAGCCCAGTGGTCTGCTCTGCATCCAGATGGCAGAGGCTTGCAAATGCAGACAGTCTTTGGGCAACGCCGCTCTTGCCTTGGACAAGATATTTTTGTATAAAATACTGTTTATAACAGAAGGTGAAGGGTTTGTTGTCAGTTTTCCCACACATCCCTCCTGTTCACTGTCATTTCAAGAAGTACTTTGAAAGGCATATTTAGCCGGGCATGGTGGCACATGCCTTTAATCCCAGGCCTGCAAACACTTTACCTGTTGAGTGATCATCTTGCCTCTAAGAAACTTGAAAATATCCTGTAAGCCGGGTGTGGTGGCGCGCATGTCTTTAATCCCAGCACTCGGGAGGCAGAGGCAGGTGGATTTCTGAGTTCAGGGCCAGCCTGGTCTACAGAGTGAGTTCCAGGACAGCCAGGGCTATAAAGAGAAACCCTCTCGAAAAACAAAAACAAAAAAAGAAAAAGAAAGGTGTATTTATCTGTGCGTGAGTGTGTTGCCCACATTTGTGTGCATAAGCCCTAGAGGCTGCAGAGGGTGTGAGATTCTGTGGAACTGGAATTGCATTGTTGTGGGCCACATGTGGGTGCTGGGAACCTGGTAGGTTTCAAACCCAGGATGAATGGCTGAGGTGCCTACTTAACATCTGAAAGCAGACACTGGCCACCAGTTCTCCCAGCATCCCTTGGTTCCTACCTGCTATGGGACCCTTCAGCTAGCCAGGACCCTGCACACTACCCTGAACTCTCCAGCCTAGGGAGCTGGGCTGCTTTCCCTATATAATCCAACCATTTTACCTGCCCTCCAGGCTGTTGTCCCTGGTTCCCTGTCCCCACAGGGCTCAGGGTCGTGTCTACCCTTGACTCTCCCATATATCTATAGTAGACTTTCTCCTCCACCATACCTAGGAGTGATCATGTACCTTTGCTTTTTCCTTTTCTTTTCTTTTCTTTTCTTTTCTTTTCTTTTCTTTTCTTTTCTTTTCTTTTCTTCTCTTTCTCTTCTCTTCTCTTCTCTCTTCTCTTCTCTTCTCTTCTCTTCTCTTCTCTTCTTCTCTTCTCTTCTCTTCTCTCTTCTCCTCCCCTCCCCTCCCCTCCCCTCCCCTCTCTCTCTCTTTCTTTCTTTCTTTCTTTCTTCATTCAAAACCTGAACCCTTATCACTGACCCATTTCTCCAGCGTCAACAAATACTCTTAAAATGCCTGAGCTCTAACTCTACCACAGGAAACAGCGACACGAACCAACCCCATCCCCTAACAGCCTTTAGCATCACAGTCGCTTCCAAGGGTTATGGAGGCAACACCAAGACCCAGAAGGAGGAGGGTGTTCCAGATTACCCTGTTAAACCACATCTGCTTCTGGTGACAGTTCTGATGCTGTTTATCAACTCACACCTACTGTAAAAGGAGAGGGAAGGGAAGAAGGGAGTGGCAGAGTTCACAGGCCATCCTTCGGCCCTGAGTGAGGAAACTTGTGCTCAGGGAAGCACTTCCTTCTTGGAAGGTCAGGATGCTTGTCTTGGCCCAGGGTGCAGTTCTGCTGGAAGAGTGCCTGCCTAGCAAGCATGAAGGCCGGGTTCTGTTCTGAACCTCACCTAAATCACCCACAGCAGTGCATACTTGGGATTCAGCACTCAAGGGGTAGAGACAGGAGGACGGAGGTAGGGGGAGACGATGAATGAATATGAATTGAAGTCAGACTGTTCCTTAGATCACGAGCTTCTCCATCCACAACTTATTTTTCAAAGCAGTAGTTATAAGAACTGCAAACTAAAGCTTCCTAAACTCCACACTCCTGCCTGATAGCACAAGGAGCCAAGATGCAGCAAGGAGGGGACACTGACCAGAAGGAACCCCGGAGCAGACTTCCAGGAAGATGAGGCAGCCCCCAGTAAGGAGGACTCCCCACCGTCCTGCTCGGAAGCCACTGTGCTGACTTGGTACCATCATGAACCACTTCACTATGACATGAAGACAAGCCTGTCACTTAATGCAGAAGGCTGTCACTGGCCTCTGCTTTAGAAAGCCGACCTTCCTCCATCTGCCTCCATTTTTAGGAAGCCCAAAGCAGCCGATGAGACGTTACTGAAGCTGCTCAGCAGCAGCAGCTGGGTTTCTTCTTCAGTCAATGAGCGTTCGCTCTTGTTCTGAGGCTCAGAATCGGAAGCACAGGCAACAGGCCCTCAGCCTTGCCATGGGATCCAGGATTTGCATCCAAAGACCTTACGGTGGCTCTAGAGCAGTGGTTCTCAACCTTCCTAACGCTGCGACCTGTGACACTGTTCTTCCTATTGTGGTGACCATAACATTATTTTTATTGCTACTTCATAATTGAAAATTTGCTGTTATGAATTGTAATGCAAATATCCGTGTTTTCTGATGGTCTTAGGTGACCCCTGTCACCATTCGACCCCAAATGGATCATGACCCACAGGTTGAGAAACACTGCTCTTGGGGTATGTATCTAGCCACTTGGACAACAGCTCTCCTTCCAACTGACCCAAGTGTCCACTGATGGGTGAATAAATAGAGTGTGGCCCATTCATACAATGGAATGTTATTCAGCCTTAAGGAGGAAGGGAATTCTGACATCTGATGCATTATGGCTGTAGGGCCAGGGCCACTAAGTGAGATACATGAGTCACAAAGGGACAAAGGCTAAGACAGACAATTCCTCTTAAATGGGGTTCCGGGAATAGTGAAGACTCAAAGCAGAAGCAGAATAGGTTCAGAGGGAGGAAGATGAGGAGGTTGCTTTAGCAGGTTCAGAATTCTAGTCTTATGGAAAACCACAGACAGACAGACAGATACAATGGCTAGATAAGTATATGAATTTACTTGATAATGCCAAACTGCTTATTTTACAATATAATGACCCCAAACACCAGAATATTTATGAAAGATTTCCATCCAAGTGTTCACTGGCCTGTCTGTCCATCTATCATGGCCACCACTGGGCCAGTTCCCACAGGCTGCCCCTAGCTTCTAGCCATTGTAGTAGGACAAGAGCACACTGTGTTGTGATGGTATCTGCCACTGAGGCTGTGCAAGAGGAACACTACGTGTAACACACTGAGCCGTCACCAGGGAGACCTATGCAGGAGACATCCACGACTGCACTGCAATAACAAGTTAACAAGTATCTCTTGCGAACACAGTATGACCTTCCAGACTTTAAGCGAGAGGCACTTCTGAAGCATCGCTGTTTCTCAAAGATCAATATTCCAATTTTCCTGTAAGGAGAGTTCTGTCCTCATGTATCCTCGTGTGCATGCATTATGAGATCCCGCCACAAATTCGAAAAGTCTGCTGCTAATAGTCCTTCCCTTTCCTTCCCTTTCCCTGACGTAGCAAGCATCCCATGATAAGCAGAGCCCATTCTTTCAGCTGCTTTTGTTTATGGCCAGGAAAGGAAGCCACAGATTCGAGTAGCAATGAGGACTCTGGAGCCTGGCCACACTTCCTCCTTCACAGGTGGCTTAATGAGGCAAGGGCTCTGTCTGGGCTGGGAAGGAGGGGAGCACGTGAAGCAGTCTTCCCCAGCAACTGTTATGTACTGGGACACGAGGGAGGGGCAGGAAGATCCCCATTCCTAGGTCTGTGCTGGGGACACCTCACAAGACACTGCCATGCAGACATGCCCTTCCCCCATGCCTGGCTTCCTGATGAAGTGAGGTTCTGAGGAAGTGGGGCCAGCACCAACCCACAGTTATTCCTTTTAGCTCTTCCGCCAACTTGTAGGAAGACAACCTGCCAGTATTCGGGGAAATCCAGCTCCTAAGCAAGGCTACGTTCGTTTTGTTTTGGTTTTTTCTTTAACAGTAAAATTCTTGGGGCTGTGTAGAGTTCTTGCCATGTAAGCTTGAGACCCTGAGTTCGATCCCCAGAACTCAGGAAGAAAAGTCAGGCATGATGGTGTGCTCCTATAAACCCAGTGCTGGGATTTAGAGGCAAAGAGACAGGTACGGTCACTGGGGAACACTATCCAGACACCCAGATGGATTGTTGGACCCCAGGCTAGTGGGAGACTAGACATTTCATAAAATGAAATGGATGGAATTTAAGAAAAGACACTAAAGGCTGACCTATGCTTCCATACATATGAACGTTGAGAACATAGACATGTATATGCACACAAAATGAAAACAAATAAAACCAAAGTTCCTTGTCAATATACTGAGATCAGTCTAAGTCAAGCACGCCCTGTCCATCTCTGCCCACACCCCAGAAGCTCTGGCAATCAGCAAAGGAGTCAAATCTCTCCCTTCAGCATCTGTGCAGCTAGGATGGCCACCACACTCCCTTCACCACTCTGAGATACGAAGATGACATGAACAAGCGGCAGTGGACACCAACAGCCCAGCTTGCCCAGTCCACATCTCAGAAGACAAGCTGAGAGCATGAACAGTCGGCACTGGGTGTAGACCACGTGCACTAGGACAGTGGGTTCCAGGGGATGTTAGTATGTCAGATGACATCAGTCATCCTGGAAATGTGCTTTGGACACTAATGTTCCTGACGATAGTATGTGTTTAGAATGCCGACCACTCACCCAGACTAGTAGACACACACACACACACACACACACACACACACACACACACACACACACTGCACCAAGGCATATCAAGAACTTGTGGAATTCCCAACATCAATGGCACTGAAACCTGGGTGGTTTAAGACGTATGACTATTCTACTGCCTTTCAAGTTACTCAGGGAAGGAAGAGAAACTGGACACAGAGACCCTTTGAAGCTATTTAATATCCAACAAATATTTATGTAGCAAATCTAGCACCAACACACAGCCCTACATGCTGTCTACACCAGGATGAAATTCTTGGCACCAGAATCACTCTCTAAAACCTGGCTAGGCTTCCCACAGAATGAATCCAAGTGTCCTCAGATGGCACTGGAAGAGATTTCTGGTGGGTTCCTCCTCATTGGAGAGGAGGAAGTCATACTTGACTTGGAAGAAGACACAGAGCAAAGGAAAGGCTTTGTAGGGCAGGAGACACCTGAGAGGCCCCCATCCCTCCACCTAAAGACTTAGGAAACCACCAGTTACACTTCCACTGACTTTACTATACACCTAGTAAACTCAGTCAGACCTTCCCTCTCAGCTCAGCACAGAGCTAATAAGGACACACCTGGGACCTGGATTGCCACTCAAGGCTAAACATAAAGCATCTTACCTCACAGAGCACTCTGAGCCCCAAATCACCTCAGAGGACACCCTCGGTCCTTCACCTTACAGAGAACTCTCTTAGTCCAACAGCACTTCATCTCACAGGGCATTCTCTCAGCCTTTCAGTACTTGACCATATAAAGCCGTCTCTCAGGCCTACACCTCACCCCACAGGGCCCTCTCAGGTCTATGCAGCATCCTCCATGGCTTTAAAGATCTTCACTCTCCATTTCTCTGGCATCTCTAAGGAAGAATACAGTTAAAGAGCTTCCTATTGCCTTGTTCCCCTCTGCTCTCCAAGGATGCTGTACTTTCTGCTCCAACATTTTCAGTTTCTTACATTACGTCTTTAACGCTCGTGCCACTCAACGATGAGTTTTTAAACAGGCAGTAGCCTGAGGTGTAATTGGCAGGAATCAAAAAATAGTTGTCAAGAGAATTAACAAAAGCAGGCAAGCTTCTTAGTCTCAAAAACCACTATCTATGCCCATGGTCTTTTTTTATCCTGTCCCCCAACTTTATGATATTAACTCTTTTGGGGAATTAGCAGTAAATTTCTATCACAGACTTATGTGGAATAGGAAATTCTCTGCCTCTTTCAGCATTTACTATACAAAAAATGAATAAGGAAAACTTCAGAACCCAAACATTCCTGCTACACTAATGCTAAATACATTCCTGCTACACTAATACTAAAAAGCTCTATCTGTAATGAACACAAAAGGCAAATCTGTAGGCAAGGCTAACAGCCCAGCCCTGCAGCCTGGCTACCCTCCGTCCACCCAGCTACCAATCCTGCCACTCTGGTTCTCATGCCCAGACAGTGGCTTGGGCACAGGGTGGAGTAGGAACCTGGAGAACCATGGGATGTAGGCTCACTCACAGGATGCTGTGTGTCAAGAAGTTAGGCGCACCACTCAGACATACCTACCCTGGGAACAGCTAAGGCCCCTGGGCCTGACATGCAGAGCTGACCTAGGCTTCCACAATCATCTGCTAGTTTGCATCAGCACCTGCTTACAGACAAGCAAAACATTAGAAATGAGAAGATATCATTTATGTTCATTATCTAAAGACCT
Source organism: Mus pahari (assembly GCF_900095145.1). Classification (NCBI taxonomy): domain Eukaryota; kingdom Metazoa; phylum Chordata; class Mammalia; order Rodentia; family Muridae; genus Mus; species Mus pahari. Next base: position 48,607,845 of record NC_034609.1, read on the forward strand.
GAGCTCTGATCCAACTCTGGGCCACACAGCACAGTGGGAGCCATGCTGTGCTGTGCTCTGTGCAGCTGATTTAAGCTCCAACTGAACAATGTCTTGAACGTGTTCAGCCTGGGCGCCCATAGTGTGAACCTTCAGTGGTGCTCATTAAATCAAGGAGAATGAATCAGACTTGTGAAATCCAAGTATATTTTCTATTTTAAGGATGCAGATTAAGAGCAACCATAACAAACTAAGAAAAGACCAACTTAAACAATTGCCTGTAGGTGTCTTTAACAGGCACGCGGCTGAGGCTGATCGTTTTCCCAATTCTGCTGCCCCTGTGTCTATACACTCAGTGGGGCAGAGCTCACAGCCACATGAACTTCTTGACACACATCTGCTTACCATTCCCTCTAAACACAAATGAGAATCTATGAGCTCCCCATGAGCTCCATCAACAAAAGAAAGGTACTGTCCCCCACAGGCTAAGCCACTCTTGAAGAGAATCAGTGAATGTATCCATTTGAAATTATGTAGTTGTCTTTTCCTGTGGGGGAGAGGAAGATTTGGGCTGAGGAATACTGAGTATTTCCTCACAGAACAGGGTTCCTAAGTTCAAACTGCTCACACTTTAACCCTGTGCACACCTAGGGGGTAGGTCATCACTTTCATACATTCCCAGCGTCTGCAATCAATTACGTGAGAGAAAAGCTCCAAGAAAGCTTTGGAGATGGGATGCAAAAGAATCAGCTTTTACATCATTTGGTAGCTCACTGCGTCCAGGAATATCCGAATTTAGTGCCCATTTCTCTATGACAGTCAGGGGAGTGTATTCTATTGCTCTGGTAAAGGTAACTGCGAAGAGTCATTTTCTCCTCTGGATCCTGTGCTCTCTTTCACTCCTGACTTCCCATTCCAAAAAGGCCTGGCAAAGCTCTGAGTGCCCACCAGATAGCAAACTGCAGCACTGCAACAACCCAGAGCAGAGAGGAAGAGTAAGCCCTGGACCACTCCTGAGGAGGCTCTCAGCCTTAACAACCCACCAAGGGAGAGGGTGAGGAGCAGGCTCAGCACACTGGTGGAGAGCATGCTAATCAAACAGCTCCAGGCAACATGGAAAACAAGGAGGCAGGTTTGTAATAATGCAGCTACCGACTTGCAAACACCCCATAAACACCTACAGAACTGAATTAAATCTCTCACAGCTTGAATTAGGAAACTGTGATGAGAAAGACTGGAAAAGGTGGTGCCTCTAACTGCAAACATAATAACTATGCACAGCCAACCAGGTAGGACAACCGAGTGGGAATATTTCAAAACATGAGGCCAACACCAAAAGCTAAGGATGTCTTGGAGTAGATTCAGAAGCCAGCCCAGGAAGATTCCATAGGAAAAGCAAGTGAGGCTCACTGTGTCTCAGAGCTGCTGCTGCCAGAATGCTGTGTAGAAAGTGCAGCCAGGGGACTCTGCCTCCAACCACAGTCACCCTCATGTCCTCTCACTAGGAACCTGGGTCCTTGGGACACAATGAGGAAGACAGTATGACATCACTAGGTTCCAGTTCTCCACACCTACAGACTGTACAGATTCCTGTGGGAAGCAGTAGGACCCTCTCATCAGACTACATGGCTTCTCCAGCCCACGTGCTCCAAGCTACTGGAAGAGGCCCTTCTTGCAGTCACACAAATTCAGCAACACTTAGAGAAGAATGCAGTGGGGCAAAATGTCAACTCACAGGGAACCTGCTATCCCAAAGACTTCAAGACAGGCACTAAGACCAAAGCACACGGTGATGGCTTTGATCCACAAAAGAGTAAACTGAACACTGCTATCACCAGGATAGATTCTGTCAAAGGCAGAAGAACCAGGGGAACCCTGCCTGACTAAGAAATCCTTCTAGGCAAAGCCACACACAAATGGGGTTCCCTGCTCTGTGCACACAATTTGGACAGCCCGCAGAGCAAGTCACAGGGCAGAAACCCTGCGGAGCTGAGAGTGAGGGCACCTGGCACCCACAGGAAGCCCGTTACGCTCCCTGCAGTCCAGTCAGAATCCTATGGCCAGTTTTTCTAACTGTGCCTAGTACTTCAGGAGAGCACCACGCAGCTACCTGGAGGTTGAGGGGCCATGGTCAAGTAGAACTGGGTACAGAGGAAAGAAGAGAGTCAGGAAGGTGGGGGCTGGGCAGGCACAGCTCACAGCACTGATGCTTTATTGCATAACATATTTTACCCTTGACTCATGTTTAGGCACTAACACATTTTTTTTTTTTTACACTCTCCATCTGTGGATCTAACTCTCTCAAATTGTTCAGACTACCAAAGATATTCAGTGGGTCATGTGCTGGGTACTTAGTTGCTGTCCAGAGCACAGGGCTGTGGGAGGGAGTGCCTTGCCTTAGCAGTTCATACACTCCTGCTGCTACAACAAAAGGCCACAGACCACGTCATTAAGTTTATGTGCCTCTGCATCTGCAAAGTCCAGGATCAAGTGACCATGTCTGGGGAGGGCCTCCGTGCTGTCACACAGCCATGGAGCTCACTCAGTCCCCAAAAGATAGCATCTATTCAGTAGCCACCCCAGAAGGTCCCACCTCTCAGTACGGTTACAAGGTGATTAAATGTCTATAATGTGGACTCTCGCCCACAAAGGGACACCAGATTTCTGGTCTATTTCTGTAATACTGAATTGACACATAATCAAATCCTGATCTTTTCACTAACCACACCTCCTATGTGCTTTTGTATGTGTGTTACGTGTGTGCAAGCTAGTAAGCATGTGTGTGTGTGTGTGTGTGTGTGTGTGTGTGTGGTCAGCAGCCTCAGAGACCTTCTGCCCTGTGCCTCTAGGGTACTGGGATTACAGGCAGCACTGCCCCAGCTAGAGCTCCAATTCAAGTCCTCAAGTGTCTACAGTGGATTTTACCAACTGAGTCAGGCTCTCTAGCTGCTCTGCATCTTAAGGTAGCGGCTCTCAAACCATGTGCTGTGGCTCCTAATGGATATGCAAATCTAACTATGTTCACACTGATTCTAAGATGGGACCTTCTCACTGTGTCAGTAGACAAGCCTCTGTGCACTGGGCAAGGTCACAAAACATAACAGGACAAACTCCTCGGTCACCATCTGGGCCACACAACAAGACTGTCTCTAGACCTGCACAAGGAAGGCATCAATAGACATGCTAATGTGGACAAGGGAAAGCTCACAAGGCCTCACCCTAGACAAAGAACTGCAGGCAACTAAGGAACGCTAACAGTGAGAGAAACAGCCTTCCCTAGCCAGGAGCGCTAAGGATGGAAAAAAACCTACAGACAACCAGAACCTGCGATTAAACTGGCCCAGAGTCAGCGTTCTCAAACGTCATTAAGGCAGCAGCACCCTTGAGGAAACACAGGGGCGATGAATGGGAAAGAATTTGCTCTGTGAAGAAAGGAAGTGAGCTAACATTTCAAATTGTCTGACTGACAATGCAAAGGTGGTCCCATTTTAATTCACTGAGTCTTCTTTCGGGGTCAAACGCTTAAGAGGTTTGAATGTTTGGGTCTCTGAGTCTCCGGCAAATTTCGCGACTGACTGGCAGCACAGGCACTACAGAAGCATGCAGTATGTAAATTCATCCAATTAGCTCCCTGCTCCTGGTGCTGTCTCCCAAGTTCACTAGCATCTCACTGCGCCATCTCTGTCACCGCTGACTGAGAGACTTCTCACTCAATTATTGATTTTCCTGCCAATTAATTACCATAGCAGGAATTTTCTCCTCAGTCTCCATTCTGGAGTCGGGGGGAGGGAGGAGGGAGCAAAATAATTGAAACCCTGAGGATGAGACAAGTTCTAAAAAACATCTTCTGCATAACTTGCAAACAGTTCAGTTGTCACCAGACACTTGAGTGGGCACAGACTTGTTTCCTACTTGGTCCCAGGCTTGGATGTTTTCCAGGGAGAAATTTGCTCAATCCTGCCAACAACTTTACTACATGACTCTCGGGAGAGATGAGGTTTTTCTGCGTCCAAGGGAGAGGGATGCTAAGCGACTGTGTCTTGTTCATAAAAGTGAGATGCATGAGGTACACACATGAGAAAAAGAAAGAATTTCTCACTATCACCTCCAAAGGAAAGGCGGTTTTTCTTCCTGAAGGACTGACTGCACGGCCAAGGGTGCTTCCTGATGTGAGACTTACGTGGTGGCAGGGATGCCACACACAGAGATGCTGGCTGTCTCCAGCAAAGGCCTCCTCCACAGGGTCTCCTGAGTCCATGGGGGGACGTGTGATCCACACACCCAGTACTCCCCACTCTCCCGCCCTCTGTCTCACCAGGGAACTGAGACCCCAGGACACACAATGTAACAGGGCACCCCATCTCCTGATGTGGCTTTCCTGTGAAATGTCCCCCACAGGCTCAGAAACACCAGGTCTCCGGCTGATGGCTTTGTTTTGGGAGGTTAGGAACCTTTAGGAGGTGGGGCCTCACAGGAGGAAGCAGGTTTCTAGCCCAACCCTCTTCCTGTCTGGCCTTTACTTCCTGTCCACTGAGATAAAAGCAGGCAGCTATGTGCTCCTGCTGCGTGCCTTGCCCCTGTGACTGACCATGTCCTTCCAGTGTGGAAGCAAAAGTCCTTACTCCATTAAGTTGCTCTGTCCACATCCGCAGCAACAAGAATAGTAATGAATCCCTCTGCCGACTCTACCTTCACTCCAGGGTTTTACCACTGCCTGCTCCTGCAGCCGGTCTCAGGAATGCCCACAAGGACTAAGCTTCCACAACTGACAGCAAGATACATCAAGGGGAAATTTATATTTGCACACAGCCTGAGTTTGCAGACAGTAAACAAGTTACCAAAGCTCAATACAGCGAAGGGAGAAAGAAACTTAATTCAGTGAGAGCAAGGCAACAGCAAGGCTGACGGAGGAGGAAAGCAAGCCTGTGTTCACTCTTCTGGAAGGGGGAGGGGGCACACAGAGAAGACACAGTGGACTCGACAGTCACGTGAATCCAACTCCAGCATCTCCTCCAGAAGCAGAGCTTGGCCGGGAGCTGTGCACAGCCAGAGGCCAGCCTGTAGGAGCAGCTACACACCAACAGCCGATTCTCCCTAGGTCTAGCTGCTCCACCTCAAACAAGAAAGCTGGAATGAGACCCTGTACTTCCTGAACACCAGAGAGACACTATGTCCAGTGTGGTGCCCGTGCTCCAGGTCAGTAACCAGGGGCAACCGAGCTCTACCAGGCGCGCGTGCAGACAAGCAGAGCAGGCTTCCAGGTTGTCTCCATGCAATGTACGACATAGAAAAGCAATGAACCTTGGCCCCTCTGGAGGTCTAGCAGACAAAAAAAAAAGCCCAGTAACTCAGTGTATGTGGGGTGGGGGTGGCACACTTGGTCCTAGACTACAGACAACAGAGGGTGGATTGCAGAGCCCCCTGCCTTCTGTGGGCCCTGCCTTCAGACACTGGTCTAAAGGATGGGTAACCATGAGCGACTAAATGGGAAGATGTGGAAACTGAAAAGTTAGCAGCTGCCTGGAGCTCAAGTATTTTGGACTCTCCCATTTCCCAGACTAAATCAGAAAATTATCCAGCTATTCACACCATAGAGCAGAGGCTTTCAAAAGCTGCCCAATGGTGGCAGTAACGTTTTCCACGAGAGCAGGTCAGCGATGGAGCCACCCCCATGGGAGCTGCACTGACCAGGCAGCCCAATGCTGCTGTAACTGCACAGTGGACGTGAGTGGCTCTGACCCTGTCTACCTGGTAGGCTTTGGGGGCCCCAGGGCACTGCCTCCGCAGGCCTAGGATGCAGTTGGCTGGGTCCACAGGGTCATCCACAGTGAGGGGTTTCTCTTAGTTATCTCTCTCTCTCTCTCTCTCTCTCTCTCTCTCTCTCTCTCTCTCTCTCTGTGTGTGTGTGTGTGTGTCTGTCTGTCTGTCAGGGAGGGGTGTGTCTGTCTGTCTGTCTGTCAGGGAGGGGTGCACACAGGGAGGGGGAAACTCCTAGATCCCTCAGTGGTGGGATGTTACACCACACTAGTCTCACCTGCAGGGCTAAGTAGAACAAGTACACTTTTCATGTTCCAAGTGTGTGGTGTGTGTGTGCATGTGGTGTGCATGTACACACTCATATGAAGACCAGAGGTCACATAGGGTGTTGTTCCCCATTGACCTTGCTCCCTGAGGCTGTCTATCAATGGACCTGGAGTTCAAAGTTAGGCTAAGGACTCTGCCTATCTGGTCCCAGGACTGTGGCTTTTTTTTATCTGGGTCCTGGGGTCAGTCAGGCCTCATACTTCCACAGCAAGCATTTGCAGACTAACCTATCTTCCTAACCCTTTCCCATTCTCACTTTTAATTTCCTAAAACGTGTTCAGACTCTCACAAAGACGTGTAACACAGTTGAAATGGCGAGTGCCCTGGCCTCTAAGGCCACCTGTCATGGAAGGCCATTCCCATGGGTTCTGCGCCCGGGACTCAGTCTTATGGTCGCTCCCCCCATCACTGCTGAAAGACTACTCCCATAAATTGGCTACTGGGAGCAAACCACCAGGGAGGAGGAGGGAGGCAAGGAATATAAAATTATCGGTTCTCACACACGCACACACACAGCCTGACTGGAGGCTGTCTGATAGGGAGAGGAATATTTAGCAGACATTCGCAGACGCTTACTGCCAGAATTAAAAACGGGAAGCCGGGCAGACAGAAGTCACTGAGGAATGAGCAGCCAAGACACGTTTGTTCTGCACTCTCTCCTGGAGCAGTGAGTGGCAGCCATGCCTCCAGAGGTGAACATTTCTAAACTGGTGTAGTGGAGCAGGGCCACCTGCTGCTGGCTTCTCAAAGGTTCTTATTTGGGGAGAAGACTTACATCATCTAAAACATTTACCTCTTCTAAAACAACAACAGCAACCACACACAAAAAAGTATTTTATTATACATGAGTTGACTGGCTTCAAATGGAAATAGTTTTGGTTCGTATGTAAAAATAAAGCAAAGGGTGATTCCTGAGGCATTCGACGGATTCCGGGGCCTCAGACATCAGAGGATAAGAAAAACTGTCATGTGTGAGTGCGTGCGTGCGTGCATGTGTGTAACGTTGGGCCAGGGAGATAGCTCTGAATAAAGTGCATGCTGGACAGCCATGAGGACCTGAGTTTGGATTCCTAGCACCCAGATGAAATCCAGGTATGGTGGCATGTGCCAGAGACCCCAGGCTGGGCGTGGGGCTGAGACAGGCAGGTCCTGCAGGCTCCTTGGCCAACCAGTCTAGCTGAGAGAGTAAGCAAGCAACAGACGGAGATCTTATCTCAAAAGGCAGAGCTAAAAGCCAAAGAGCCATAAACGACAGTTAAGACCGACCGACCTCTGGCCTCCATGAAGACGTCCATGAACACAGTGTGCATGCGTGCATATACACACACACACACACACACACACACACACACAGAAAGCTGATTATCACAAAGTTAAGTAGGAAGTTTTCTAGAAGATTTCCTGTAGAAGACAAGATTATCAGATGAAAATTCCAGTTCTGGACATAGGATACTGCCCTGTAAATCATTGGTTGTAGAGGTACCAAAGGTCCCCAAAACAATACATGCCACTGCTGTTGTTCTTGGTCACCCACTAGAACTAGACAGTAAGACCTAGTGCTAAAGAGACAACTTTTTTTTTGGTTGCAGGATATAGAAAACTCAAGCTAGAACTGATCTGAAAATTTCTTCCTACTACATGCTAGCTTTCACGGTACTGGAAAATGTTGCCTGGGTCACTGGGGGAGAAAATGTTATCTGGGCTTACTCAGCACTGGACCCTGCATTCTACAACACTAATATAATGTTAATACCTGCCATGGATTTGAGGCCTGCCCCACAGGAGAGAACTCAGGCCTTGTACTGCAAACCTGGTCAAAAGCTCAGGAGCCATGGTCCCTAGAGGGGACCTGCTATAGCTGACGTGGTACATGACAGATCGTCAGACTGCCTTCGAAACACTTGTGTCTATACCCATGGATCAGTCTTTCCCTAAGCCCTGACCAGAGAAGTCTCTCTCTGCAGAGGCAGCACTTAATGCCATGGATCCTAACTGGTCAAAGTGCTGAGAATAATCACCTACTGAGTGAGCCCTAAATAGGACATTTATCTCCGCACTCATCCTACCCAAGGACCGGGAACATCATGGGAGATGGGAGTGGAAACAGATCTAAGCACCAGAGGGCCAGGAGTCTGTGAAATATCTTCTAGACAAGGATCATGACTGGGAGTACGGACGGACTGCAGCTGTGTTCTGTACAAGGTCCAGTCAAAAGCACCAGTCAACATCCCAGCAAGCACTAATTAAACTTATTAAGCTCATGGGTTATTTTCAAATGGCACGAGGGGAGCACATGGCTAGGCCTCAGCAGTTTATAATATGTAGTGCTCTTGCAGAAGATCAGCGGTTCCCAGGATCCACCACTGGGCAGCTCACCAACATCTGTAAGCACAGCTCCAGGAGGGTCAGGGATCAGGCGCCTGTCCTCTGGCCTCTGCAGATCTGTCCACTCACATGTACACACTCACACATGGACACAAACATATGACTAGAAATAAAATATATCTTAAATTAATGACTTAAAACATTTAAAGAACATGAAGGGGAGGGGGGAGTGACATGTTGGGAGTGCCTGAGGACTGGGAGGGGGGATTGAGGATAAAGGTGATCAAGGCCCATGGTTTACATTCACGATACTGCTAAAGAATAAACAAAAGATATTCTGTTTTTATAAAGGCAATCCAGAACCATTCCAAACTTTCCTTAGAGAACTTTAGAAAACTAAAAAGATCAACTAGTATAAAATAAAACTATGCACTAGCATTTCAAGATTCAGTTTTATCAGGAAGGGAAGAGAATGGAAGGGAAGGGGGGAGGGGGGAAAGGGGAGGAGAGGGGAGGGAAGTTTTAAATCATGTCTGCTTCTGGTATATAAGGAGAAAATGGAAACAAATAAGTCAGGGCCAGTGGGAATAAGGAAAACTGGTTCCTTGGGATTTAGCTTCTAAGCTTGGGAACTTCTGTGTTAACCACGCTGGTCGCTGGTCGCTGCACAGGCCCAGGTAACTGCAGCTGCCTGACTGGCTATGCTCAGGAGGTAAGCAGCAGCCTGCCTTACTCAACTGGTCTGCACAGGATGGCGGTGGCACTCGCATACTGCACCAAAGCAACAGTAAGAAAGCCAAGGCTCTATTCTCTGGCAGTCCTGGGTCAGATCACCAGCTCTGCCTGAGCTCTCTTCACGATGTAAACCGAGGCCTTGGGTCCCACGTTGCCAAATCCCTGGCCTGGGACAGAGGCTGGGGAGTCGCCAGGCAGCTCATACAGGTTACGCTTCTGACCTCCAGCCACAGCAGCCCTGCTCCAGGTATGCTGGGAGGCAGGACTGCCCTTAGGTGGCTCCTGTTTGACTGCATCTAGGACTGCATTTTATTAAAAAGGGAAGCTCCGCTGCATGAGAAACCCAAAACCCAGCTTAGAGTTGCTGTCCCCAGGGTTCTCTTCATAAAATGATTTATTATGGTTTCATTAAAGTGATTAGAAACTGTCCAAATTCCATCTCCAAAGTCGGCAGAGTGGCAGGAACTGCCTGACAAGTTGTCACAACTCAAGAGGCAAAAATCTCGGCAGTGCACAGACAGCAGGTCCTGGGCCAGCTCCACAGCACAAAACTATGCCAACAACTCCCCAACCCAGGCACTCAGGACCCAGGACCTGTGTGGCAGGCAGTGAGACACAAACCCCTGCTCTCCTGGAGAGAGATGGGTCATGGCGAGGCAATAAGGTGGCAAATCTGCAAGATGGCCAGCTTCTTCCCCACCCTCCTGCCACCCTAGGCCTTGTAGACTTTTGTCTCCCAGCATCTGACTCCCTGCTGATGGATGGACTCAGCTAGTTCGGGGCCTGCCCAGGACTTGCCACATGCAGTCTGGTCCAGTCGGTCATCCTAGTTTCCCCTAAACTGACCAAGCCTGGGTTAGGAGGAAAATTAAAAAACAAAAACCCCAAAACTGAGTCTCATCCTCAAGTCTTTGAGCCCCCCAAGAAGAGACTTGACATTGTTTGCTGCTGCTGGTAACGGTGGTGCTGGTGGTGCTGGTGCTGGTGACGCTGCTGCTGCTGCTGCTGCTGCTGGTGACAGTGCTGCTGCTGGTTTGGTTTGGTTTCCCAGCCTCTGCTCTGCAGAGGGCCTTCTCTGTGTGTTCGCTGTGTTTCCTCCCCCCCCCCCCCAATAAATCTTTCACTGGTGATTATTTGCAGTGCTTGAGACTCTCTGTGGCTCCCTGTTGGGTTTCAGGTCTCTCCTGCCTTTTAATTCTTTAACTGGCAGAGAAAATGAATCCGTCTGACCCTGGCCAGGCGCACTAGCTCCCCTCCCCCTAACCTTCCTATGACCTCATCCTTGCCTTCTGCCAACTAAAATGGACTCATGTAGGTGACTCTGACAGATGCCACACAGCTGACAGCATAGAGGCTGAGCCTCAGACCGGAACAGGAAGGAAAGAGGGAGCATGGAGAGAAGGTGAGGCCGCACGTGGGCGAGAGGGGCTGCGTGGGGACGGCATCTGATGAGAGGAGCTAACCTGGTAGCAGGGCAGTGGGAAGCAGCTGGGGAAAGGCCCTGGACAGCGCTGGCCAGAGCCAGGCTTGGCGCTCTTCACCCGCCTAAGTCTCACGCTGCTCTGGTCTGAGGTTTTAGAGAAAAATCCCAGCACTCATCTTCCCACCAAAGCTTTCCCAGCCCTGAATAGCCCAAGATGCCTAAATTTAACACCAGCCATCCTGGAACTCGTGAGGACCTCTCCTGAAATAATCTAACATCATGGAACCATTTTCAACTCCTAGTCCCTGAGACCACACAGGGCCATACAGAGACCATACAGAGAGTGTCAGTTCTACAGGCAGTGACAGAGGGGCAGAGCAGGACACAGGGAGTCCTGGGTCCTCAGCTAAGGCCACATCACTTCTTGGCAGCCCAGGTGATCTGGCATCTCATAGCACTGTGGTAGACCTCACAGGCTTCAGGATGACTGTGGGGACATCGTTTCCAGAAGGCAAATGGCAGTGCAATCTCTCAAATGCCCGGTGATTCTAAAGAGCAGCCTGGCTGTTGAAGATTCCAGAAGTTACAAAGGGCTCACCCAGATGAGCCTGTGGCAGGCATGACACTTCCCAGGTCCCACCTCACTCCCAGATCCCCAGGGGCCCCTCTCACTCTGCAGGATGGACTCTTCTGCGTAGACAGCAAACAAGGCCTGGAGTCAGTCTCTCAGGGACCACACCTTCCCACACTGACACTTAACCCTACCTTAGCTGGCGTCCAGTCTCTCAGGGACTACACCTTCCCACACTGACACTTAACCCTACCTTAGCTGGTGTCAGTCTCTCAGGGACTACACCTTCCCACACTGACACTTAACCCTACCTTAGCTGGCGTCCAGCACAGAGAGTTCTGAGAGACTTCACTCTGACATAGTGGCTGGAAATTAAGCTGTGAAAGAGACCAACCATGCTGCGTGCCCTGCCTGCATTGGAGATAAAGCTAAGGGAGCAGCCTCTCAGTCACCTTCACAAAGAGCAAGGGCAGGTGAAGGGCAGAAGCCGCCACCCCTCCATGCCCCACTGTTCTCTGCTGCCAGGCAGCTCCTGACTCCCTTCAGCTGTCACCTTCCTCAAACCCTGCTCACTCCATTCCTCTGGAGGCAGCCTGCCAGGGCCTCTCTGCTCACAGCCTGCCTGAGACTGACCGGCAGCACTAACTTCTGGCAGGGAATCCCTGCAATCAATCAGTGAGGAGGATGGCGTCCCTCCCACCCCACCCCACCCCTTAGAGCAAGATAGGGAGGGTCTCACAGACATCTGAAGTTGAACTTGTGTTCCTCAAAGTCTCAAAAGAAAAGTACCAGCACCCCGGGAACAGATCCGGCTGTGTGGAGTCCAGCAGAACTGTCTCTGCCAATGCTCCCGGAACTCAGGAAGCAGAGGCAGGAGGATCACTCCAAGTTCCAGGCCAGCTATAGCTACACAGTGAGACTCTTTCTCCAAAACAAGAAAATCCAAAACCACCGTAAGACAAGTGTTAACAAAATAAAACAAATCATAAAGCTATGACACCCCCCCCACACACACACACACACCATGGCCGACGCTTTCCTGGATTCCACTCTTGGGAACCAAGAGAGGATTCTTGTCACCTCCCTGGCTGCTTCCTCAGTTCCTCCAGTCACCAAGGCACCCTGAGAGTTCCTTCTAGAAGGCTGGTTGGCCACAGACTTTGAATGAGGGGATAGCTGAACACAGAGGACAGAGTATAAAGCTGGGACAGCCCAGGCCAAGCGAGACTTGAGTGAGGCAGTGGTGGGTGAGGTGGTAGAGGAGTGCAGACCCTGAAAATACTGTGAACTCTGACCTCACCCTGGAATCTTTCCTTTCCATAAACAGCAGGGAACATCAAGAAGACTACAGCTACAAAGATCTTAACACACACACACACACACACACACACATGTCCTCTGTGTAAGAGGTTTCGTCAGCTGAGATGGCTCCAAGAAAGAGCTCAGACATGGTGGGACAGGCCCAGTCACACCCAGGGAAGGACCCTGAATGAAACCAGCAGCACAGAACCAGGTAACACCAGAAAGGATCCTGACTGGAATCAGGAGGACAGCCCATACTTCATGCAAGAAGGACTACGTTCATTCATTCATTCATTCATTTATAAGACCCTGGAACACTACAGAAAATAGGAGCACACAGGAAGAGCCACCGTGTTTGCTGAAACACTGCTGCTGGTCCAGACGTGGCCACCTTGACTGAGCAACGTGACCACCAAGGCTATCTTAGAGCAGCAAAGCAATGGAAATGTGCAAGGGACCCAGCTTGTTAACATCCCCCATGGATGGTGCAGAAGGCGAAGGGATCACAAGACCTTCATCTGGCCGTTCCCTTCCTGAGATTCCAATTTGCACCAAATCAAAGGTGAACAATCCACTGGGGTGGGGCTGCCCTAAGTGGCTAAAGGATTCCCCAAGGTGAACTTGGGTAAAATCTTTTCTTTGGTCTGTTGGATCTATCTGGGATAGATAGGCATCTCTTTTTATCTCCACAGGAGAAGTCACAAGACAACCATATCATGTCAACAAAGCATCCTGAAAACATCAACATTCTTCAGGAGGAAGGGCAGGGTGAGTTCAGCAAACTAGCTGTGCTTCTCAGAGCTCCCCGTGTTGAAGCAGCAGCTGTTCATTACCCCTGAGAGGCTGACTAGGGAAGAAGACATTTCTAACAAGCAGCTGCTGTTAGCAACAAGTTAGCAACCCGCGAGACTCCAGGCCCAGGTTCTTCACTCTCTTGTGTAGTTAAAAGACGGCCTGACTCACCACATCCTGCCCTGCTCTAGGCCCGAGACTACTGGGTGTAGGGTCTCATCCTGAGGCTGTCATCGGAGCCAAGCCCTCCAGCTTCCTCCGTCAAGAGCCAATGAGAGACAAGGAGCATAGGAGCCTCTGCCAACCAATCTCTATCTAAAGCTCCTATCAGAGTTAGGTCAGGGAAAGAGACTGAACTTACCCTAGACACCCAACAGCTGTGTGTGGTTAACTACCAAGTTCATTTTCCAGATGGACACATCAACCTAATAAATATTAAGCCTAGGAAGGCAACTAAAGTTAAAGGTGACAGCAGTACACACACACACACACACACACACACACACAAAACTGGTACACCTACGCTTACACCAAAATCTGCTCATGGCAAAGCTGGTTACTGAACTGCTTCTAGAATGGCCACTCATTCATTCCCACGGTGTGCTGACCACGTGAGACACACAGGAACTGAACTGGCAAGCAGAGCTCTACCCCAGCATGGCTGATCTGATGGGTGCAAACAGAGAGGTGTGACAAGAGCATGCAGGGCTGAGGGTACAGGAAGGCCATATCCAGAACCCTCACAGGAAATCAGCGATGGCCAAGTAAGAATGGGGCAGGAAGGGCTAAGAGGAGAGCAAGTACCAGGATTGGGGCCACAGGAGAAGCAATCTGGGGGCAGGAAGAAGAGAAGTAAGGGAGGGGTAGCAGAGGGGCGTGGGTCAGGGGCCACCAGTCTTGGTGATGACAAGAGAGAACTGATTTCAGCCTGAAGAGGTGACAAGATGATATGAAGTCATGGCAAGCCGGTCACTGCTTTTTATGGTCCAGCAAGAGATGCTGGTGTGGACTGTACAGGGAAAGTGGAGGCTTGAACAAAGTCACACAGAGTGGGCCAGAGCCCACCACATGTGCTAGCTAACACTATGCCTTGACCTCAGAAAGCTTGGGCAACCTCTGTGCCCTTCATGAAACCTTGAACTCAGGGTGTCCACAACCGATAGCTCACATTGTCGCTGTGTGAGATACTCCTCCTTTAAAGCACAGCTTGCAGCCATCCTGGAGACCCCTGGAGTCCTTTAAGGCATGCATACTGCATAATAAACACATTAGTGTGATATGAAATCTCAGTCTAGTCCAGTTGCTGTAACAACAGAATGAGACAGCCCGGTTGCTGTAACAATAGCATGAGATAGCCTGTGCCTTATAAGTACAGGTGTTAACTTCTTAACACGATGGCCGTGCTGGAGGCTGGAAGTCTAAGGACAAAGCCAGAGGCAGGCTTAGTACTAGGGGTGGGGGTACCCACTTTCTGGGCCATGCTGTTTCCAAAGCCTGAGGTAGAAGAGAGTTCCTTCATAGGTGACTAATCCCATGCCCGAGGATTCACCCCTCATGCCCCACCTTTGTCTAAGGAGCCACCTCCTAAAACCATCATCTCGGGAGCTAGGAGTTTAACCTGTGAAAGAGAAGGGAGGTACGTTCAGCCCACAGCAAGAAGAGACTAGTAAACTAGGCAGAGCTGGCTCAGGCCACAGGACAACTCAACTGCAAGTCTGTCTGACCTAGAATTATGCTGAGCACTCCTAAGACCGTCTACAGAACCAGGCTACTGTCTGGCTAGAGACTAGCCACCCCCAAGGAAAGACCTTCCAACCCCATAAAGCTAAGCCTGTCCGTTTAACTCTGGACTTGCTTTATTGTGCAATTTCCTTGATAACCCAAAATCCACTAGCTCTGATCACATTTCTTCCCTTAACAAGAGAGAGAGAGAGAGAAAGAGAGAGAGATAGAGTGAGAGAGAGAGAGAGAGAGAGAGAGAGAGAGAGAGATACAGAGAGATTCTGCTCAGAAACAGGACATAGGAATGTGCTTTAAAAGCCCTGGGGTGCAGCAGAAGGGGGTTTCAGGCTCAGTTTATACACTGTGTAAATTAACAGCAGTGGCTGGGGCAGGGGGAGCGGTGTCACACATTACTGCTGACAACTTGTTAGCAAGCTGACTGTTCCACTAGAATGGCTACAGTCACACAGCAGATTCTGTAGCTGCACCCCCACTCCCACACCCCCCCCCCCAGCCTGTGTTGTTTGTTATGGGCTCAGTCTGACCAAGAAGCATGGTCCACTAGCACCTCCCACACCTGCATGCCTATGCCCTATCAAGTTCACCACCCAGGCAGGAGACCTGAGGCTGCTCAAAGCTGACAAGAACTGTGAGCGGAACATTTTTTTTTTTTTTTTTTTTTTTTTTTTGGTTTTTTCGAGACAGGTTTCCCTGTGCAGTCCTGGAGCTCACTCTGTAGACCAGGCTGGCCTCGAACTCAGAAATCCGCCTGCCTCTGCCTCCCAAGTGCTGGGATTAAAGGCGTGTGCCACCACGCCCGGCCCCGGAACATTTTTACCATCTGGGGAAGTTGCACTATGTTCTGTATACTGTCCCAAGTATCTGAAGAAACCCACAGCCTGTGGTGTACAACTCCCATGTGCTCATCAGGGGAAGCTGCCTGGTTGGCTCTGCACACAGGGCAGAGTTGCCCTGAACCTGGAGACCATACTTGTTCCGGGTCTCTCACAGCACTGGTCAGAGCTGTTCTTCTGGCAGGCAGCAGGGCCTCGGTCTTCCACTACCAGGATTCCTGCCAGATGTCACAAGCTAGAAGCCCACTGCTGGGCAATCCTGCCCTGTTCTGCAAAGGTGCATGCCTAAGAACAGTCAACAAGCCACTGGCCAAGCACTTATCTCCTTGTGCTAGATAAGAAACACTTCCCCAGGAGCCCGCTTCAGACTTATCAGATGCTAAACTGCAGGGCAGTACTCCAGTGAACAGAAAAACCAGACTGCTAGGTCTGCTCCAACATATGCAGTGCTCTGCCAGACTCCGGCCACAACCCTGTGCCCTGGGAAGGAGAAATAACACAGTCACACCGACAGCAGTAATAGTTACCATAAGATAACCAGCAACAGTCATTTCTTTGCATTTTTGTGCTATATTAAGCAGAATTTGAAAACAATTATAGGATCAACTTTTATAGTTACTTTCCCTAATAAAGTAAAAAAGTAATATGCCTGGGTTTGTGGGGTTTTGTTTTGAGACAGGATCTCAAAATGTAGCCCTGGTCAGCTGCAGTGCTCTATGCAGACCAAGCTAGCCTCAAATTCAGAGATACACATGCTTCCACCTCTCAAGGTATAGGATTAAAGGTGTGCATCACCACGTCCTGCACAGAGCCTCATATTTAAACAAATTCATTCACACCCTCTTTATAGGACTCCAGTGACAATCAAAGTACAAGTACACCAAGGTCCACCCTGGGGCACTAGTGAGTTTATGAATGACTTATGGAACAGGGGTGATCCCAAAGCAGTCACAGCACAGGCACAGCGTGTGAGGGTTAGAGGTGGTAAGCTCGGAGACTAACGCTCTAAAAACACTCACTCAGCTTGCTTCAAGTGGGAGGGTCTCCTGTAGGCAAAACCAGCCCCCTACCACCACCCCCCAACACACACACACAGTCACACACACACACACACACACAGTGATAGAAGAGGGAGCTCAGGGCCTATGATACTGGGGTGACCAACTGAAACAGCTGTCAGGAACTGACATTTGTATCTTTTGTCTAGGACTATGTACTTGCATAATTCCATGAGATAATACCCTAGGTCAGAGAGCGGGCATCTACAGCAAGCCCCTGACACCTCCAAGGGAGGAGGACAGAAAAAAACCGCCTTAGAACTAACTGTTCCCCCCACTGAGCCACCAACCTGAAGACACAAGGACCCGAGGTCCCTGACACTCACTGTGTGTGGAATTAATGAGCATCTAGACCCTCACCTTCCATGCAAGACTTCTGAAGAACTTCTGAAGAACAGATGGACATCTTTTCCTTCCCATCAAAATCCCCCACAATGCACTGCAGCATGGTTCCACACTTCCAGGCTTTACATGAAGCTCCTTCAGAACCTTGATCACTACAAGCCTTTATAATCAACCCAGCCTGAAGCCCAAAGGTACCACTGCTGGAGGAGGCAGATGGAGGCCTGGCAGATGTAGCCTGGGTTAAGTGCTCAGAGGGGTCAGAGGCAAACAGCCAATGACGAAGAGCTTCTCTTTGCTGCTGCTCTTGTTCTGTTCTTTCTCTGTGTGGCCCTAGCACTCGTGGAACTCACTCTGTAGACCAGGCTGGCTTTGAACTCAGAGATTCACCTGCCTCTGCCTCCCATGTGTGGGGATTAAAGGTGTGCACCACCACCAATGAACGATGAAGAGCTTTTTAATACACCTGGAATTTTCCCCCAATACCAAAAAGGTTCACACCAGATCAGGCGTGGCTCGGGTGACAGCTTCATGGCATTTCCTCCATAATCGGGCAGCTCTGCCAAATGACACTGCGAAGAGCAATCCACCTGCATCACTGCTCACACCGCTCCCCCCTTGGCTTTGTTATTTTCCTCTGTCCCATGAACCACTATTTAAGTGTGTCACTTCAAAAACGTGTGGAGTACTCGAATTTTATGACAATTGTTTCTGAGGGAGTGGGCTCGGAAATGTTTAGAGATCCCTAGGAAGCCAATGGGAGGCCAGCTGAGGACGGGAGCTCTGAAGGCAGTGAGGACGTGTCACTAACCAGGGTAAGCAAGCACAGGTGCATCTGAGGAGACCTCAACCAGGCAGGGATGCAGGGGCAGGAAGGGGGTGCTGTGGACCTCTGGCCCTGTGGGGCGTGTACGAGCATGGGAGGGTCATCCCTGGATATGTTCCCCAGGAGGAATAAAGGATGGAATCTGTCCAGAGGTCCAAGGCTGGGAGCCTGAATGGAGAGCAGCTACAGAACAAGAGAACCTTGTGCAGTCATGTGAGTGCCTCATCGTGCTGTCTGATGTGGTAGCAATCAGCTGCGTGTGACCACTGAGCATGTGACTGCGGGCAGCAAGATGACGGAGTGTGTGCATTTTTAAGTGCAGTTTGTACTGACCAACATCATCACATTGGCTGAAAGTGGCCTCTCCAACACCTGCCCGTCTGCTGGCCAGTCTAGAACTCTATCGTGACAATTCAGAGGAAAGAGAGACATATAGACAGGGGACAAGAGGACCATGGGCAGACCCGGCAGGTGTGTGTGACTGCCAGAGGATTGCAGCAGGAGGGACCCTAACCCTAATAAAGGACACTGAGAGCATGGGGCACATCTGGGTTAGGAGTAGGATTAGGGATCAGGATCAGGGTTAGGGTTAGGGTTGGTGTCAGGGTAAGGAGTTATGGTTAGGCTTGTGGTTAAGGTTAGGGTCAGGATTAGGCTTAGGGTTTAGGGTCAGGGCTAGGGTTAGGATTAAGGTCAGGTTACGGTTATAGGATTAAGGTTAGGAGTATGGTTGGGTTTAGGGTTATAGTTGTGATTAGGGTCAGGGTTAGGGTTAGGATTCGCGTTAGGGGGTTAAGGTCAAGGATTATGGTTGGCATCAGGGTCAGGAGTTAAGGCTACAGTTAAAGTTAGGGAATGGTGCTCTTCAAACGGTTCCCTCCAGCAGCCGGGGTAACCAGCGTCCTCCCATAGATCCTGTAGCCCACAGCTGAAGGGAGAGGGGGCTTCCTACGTAGCCAAACAACAGGGTCATTCCCAGCAAGGGTCAGGGAAGTTTCTCCAAGCCTCTGTCCTGTGTCCCCCATCACAGAGACCCTTCACCTTGAACACAGTATGGATATTCTGACTTTCAAGCCCTCGCTTGGCTCTCCTTCCTGGTTGTCGTGAACCGCACACACACAAACACACACACACACACACACACACACACACAAACACACACTGTCCACCTGGCCCCTGGACTCTCTGCACCGCAGTCAGCCTGAACGGCCGTGCTTCCCAGCACATGTGGAAGATCATGCAAGCCCAGGAGACTTACAAGTGCCCCGCAGCCTGGGCTGGGACAAAGCACACTGTCACCAGATGCTCAAGAGCGTCCCCTCAGGCATGCCATCTCCACGCTGCTCCACGCTGCTCAGACTCACACTGCGGGGTCACCACAGCATCCTGACCATGGAGGGACAGTGACTTCAAGCCTCACACTCCACTCATCCTACTGAGCCTACAGTGACTTGTGAGAGACTGTTTCCACGTTAGAACAACAACAGCGTTTCTGGTTCTCCACTGATATGGTGTGGCTACAAACTGCCTGGACACCCTTAGTCAGGGATGGCTGCCACCTGCTGACTGGAGATGATGCCAGGCTGGACGCTGCCACTCCAAAGACACACTCATGCTTCACACACAGGACACCAGGAAGTTGGTGTAGAACACCGAGTGTGTCACAGGCATCCCATGTACTCTTAATGACCTAAAGTCATACCTGAATATAATCTGAATTTGGGCATTTCCACCCCTCAATCCCTCTCTCCTGCTGAAGCCATCTTCTCCACAATCCCCTCCCTCTTCTGTGGCTTTTGGTTTTTGGCCTAGGGAGGTCAGAGACCCATACACTCCTCCCCCAGGCATAAGGAATGAAGGCCATTCCTGTGCAGTAGCAACAGCGAGCTCTCAGTGCGTGGCCACCACAGACCAGTCACAGCACTCCTTTCCGCCCCTTCAGTGTCTCTTGAGCCTCAGGAAAAATGTGGAGAATGGTCCATGACACCCTGTTTAGGGACCAAGGCTCCGTCAGTTACTCTTCGCACCTTGACCAATTTGGAGCCTCCACAAGTGCAGTGGCTTCCCTTATGACACAGAAGGGGCCTCACAATCTACAGATGTCTCAAGTCCAAACACTCTGAATGGATAGATTTGAAAAATGGACTTCAGAACTGCTACTCAAAGGTAATGCTTAAACCAGGCCCTCCTACAGCACGTAGGCTAATTCACAGAGAGACAATTAGCCTTTGACACTGCATTTAATTTAATAAGCCATTTCAGAGTTTTAATGGAAGCATTCACAGGCATGAGAAAGGAATGAACTATTTTTTAAGACCTTATAACTTACAAATTAGCTAATTTTTATTTTTAATGTAAATGTCAAAGAGCACGGTATCAAAGGGCTGGCAATTATACAGCTAAAAAGACACACAGAATTTTCTGAGTCAAGACATCTGTGTTCTCAGAGATAAGAGACGGCTGCAAGGCTGTTTTCACTAAATGCTAAAAATCTATGCTTTGTAACAACTTGGGAAAGAAAATGTGGCCCATCACCCTGGTGTCCTGGAGATCGAATCTCAGGAAGGGCACCTATGGGAGGCACATAAAAGCCAGCCAGGTGGCTCCTTACTAACAGTGAAAAAATTAAACAGCATGAATTAACTGTGGTGCTTCTAAACTAAGCATATATATTATATATAATGCATAAATATTCACATATGGATTTCTGAAATAGGAAGCTTAAAGGAGAGAAAACACTTGGAAAGTTAAAAAACCCAATGCCTAAATCCCAACAAACAGGAGAACAGCCCTGGACAGAACCTCCCGATGGGAGACTACACCGAAACCCTGGGATCACCAGGGCTTTCTGCAGATACAGAAAGCATTTATTAGACATGGGAGGTGGCTAGTAAAGCTGCTAACTAGTTCTCATCAAAACTCTCTAAATACACTCCAAAGAAGAAAAGATAAGAAGGAAGATTATATAGGGAAAGAAAACGGATCCAAAATACTAAAAAGACTGATCATTTTTAATGGACACACGTTAACTCAATCATTCTGATATATTAATAGCATGTTTTATCTCTTACAAAATTAGTACATTCCATTAAAAAAAAAAAGAATCTAGAAAGCAAAAGAAAAAAAATTAACCATGTCTGCAACTAGCAGCCACAGTAAATGTTTAATGTAGTTTAATGTAGTCTTGTGCTAACAATATGTGCATAGCTCATTTTCTTGGGACACTGAGGCCATACATGCTGCTTAACATTAACATTCTGTGGACGTACTCCCACACCATTAAATAGCAAGGTATTAAATTGACATAAATGACTTGATAGTGTGGAGTATCATAATTTATTGTCCCACTGCCAACACTCTTCACCTCACAATCGATCTCTATTCAGTATTTTATACAGAAACCAGCCGTGACTGTTTAACAGGGGCAAACTCCACACAGTTACTGATCTTCTTCCACTTGGCTCAGTGCTCAGGAAGCCCACCCTAGACGCTTCGGAGCCTGGAGGGGTGGGTACAGTCCCTCCTGCACTCTTCCCCAGGCTCCCCCCGCCCCAGGGGA
This sequence comes from Mus pahari, assembly GCF_900095145.1. Lineage (NCBI taxonomy): Eukaryota > Metazoa > Chordata > Mammalia > Rodentia > Muridae > Mus > Mus pahari. The sequence continues at coordinate 48,629,417 of NC_034609.1, forward strand.
AGCAGGACTGCCTATTTCAAGGTCTTCAGCATGCACAGGGGTTAGCTGGTCCTGAGTCCTAGGCCAGCACCCCAAATCTGAGGCTTCCCAACAAATTAAGTCCAGTCACTTGCCCAGAAATTAAATTGAAGCATAACAGTGAGAAAGATTATTTTTATTTAAAATTACATAAGTGTGTGTGTGTATCTGTGGTGAGGTATGTGCATATAAACATATGTGTATGTGTGTGTACAACTCTGGAGAGGTATGTGCACATGCCTACAGCTGTCCTCAGAGGCCATTAGATCCCTTGGACCTAGAGCTATGCTGGTTGTGAGCCACCCAACTTGAGTGCTGAAAACCAAACTTCAGTCCTCTGCAAGATCACTTAGCAAGTGCTTTTTTCATTTCTCTTCTCTTTCTCTTTTCTCTTCCTTCCTTCCTTTCTTTCTTCTTTCCTTTCTTCCTTCTTTCCTTTCTTCCTTTCCTTCTTTCTTTCTCTTTTTCTTTCTTTCTTTCTTTCTTTCTTTCTTTCTTTCTTTCTTTCTTCCTTCCTTCCTTCCCTCCCTCCTTCCTTCCTTCCTTTCTTCTTCCTCCCCACACACCCACTTCTTCTTCTTGAGTCAGGTTCTCTTTATGTAGCCTTGGCTACCTTGGACTTTTCAATGTACACAAGGCTGGCCTAGAACTCACACATATCTGCTACATCTGCCTCCTGAGTCCTGGGACTGAGGATGTGTGCCAGTGCAGCTGGGCAGCAGCACCTGGGCAGCAGCAGCACCTGGGCAGCAGCAGCACCTGGGCGGCAGCAGCACCTGGGCGGCAGCAGCACCTGGGTGGCAGCAGCACCTGGGCGGCAGCAGCACCTGGGCAGCAGCATGTGCTGTGCTCTCAGCCACTGAGCCCCCCCCCCCAACAAAGCAGGAAGGAGGATGAGGGTCTCAGCCCACCTCTGGGCACTGACGTCAGCTGAAGGTTTAAAAGAGGAAGAACTGGGTTACTGTGAGAAGTGTATGTATTTTTGAATTTATTTATTGTGGTGAAAGGGTGCACACGTGCTACAGATGACCTGTGGAGGTCAGAGAACAAATGTTGGGAGTCAGTTCTCTTCGTCTACCAGGTGGATTCCAGGGATTGAACTTGGGTCACTAAGCTTGGTGGTGTCTTTAACCACTAAGCATCTCACCAGCCTGAGTGAATACATAAGCAGTCTTGGGGGAACTGTGGTCCGCTTGGTCCTTATCTCAATACTGATAGAGAAATATCTCTCGGTCAATTACCCCAAGAGATGATCCGTCTTGGTGGGAGACTAGGGAGAAATAAAGCCCTAGTTTCCACATTGGGGCTATCTGTCCAAGACTTCACTGTTCCCAGAATCCATGGTAACTGAAATTTGGACAGTAATTTGAGACTCTCAGGTACCCCTGGGTGGGGAATAGGAAGCTGTAAAAGCTGCACAATGAAACAAGCTGTTTGTGTCCCAGACTTGGAAGGGGTAAGTCAGGCTCCCTGGGTTTAGGCAGATACTCCTTAAATGATCAACAGGCTTACATGTAGTCAGGTGACTGCATGTAACAGACAAGAGAGAAGGTTGAGATGCCAGACTTTCAGCCGGCAGTGACCCATGTCCAAGGGAGGAGCCCAGTCTTTTAGCAAAGGCGTTTCTAAGTACCACTGCACCCCGCCCTTGTACCCACCACTTGCTTGGAATATACAGAAAATGGTTGCCTCAGCTTCTCAGCAGGGATATAAGTCCCAGAGGGAAATGATACAGAACACAGACCACATGCAAACACAGTTTAAGTAAGGACTCCAAAGTAACAGAATAAATACAAAGGGATGCCCTGGAACCCATAGATATACACACTCTTCTCAATATGCCCTCTCAGTACAGGCTTTCCCCATCATGACTGACTTCTTCAAAAGCTACTTATTATACAGCATAGTGACCGGAGCAGGTGACTCACATTCATAAAGGGTTCCATTCCCACATGTTCTGCTACATGGGGAATTATCATCACCACAGAAAAAGCGCACAGCCAATCAGCATAGGCTCATCCGGGCAGGTGGACTCTGAGGTTCCATTACCCCATTCTAAATTCACAACCCCAAATAAATCTTCTGAGAGGTCTGCAATCCACCAGCTACATGGGAGAAACCAGGCTTCCTAAAGTCAGGGTGGTATCTAACCCCAACCCACACCCTACCCTTTAAAGGGAGTCATCTCTTTCCCATTACTGCTCTACATTTTTACACTGCTCCTCTGAGAAGTAATTTGGGACAATCACTCCCCTTAAACCACCAAAGGCCTGTCTTCCTCAGCAGAACTGGAATTGCAACGAGCTGACTAAGATTATAAAGACAGGTGACTGAGATTTTTATAGTTGGCAACTGAATACAAAAACATGAACAATCTGGAAGCATGGTGTTCACAGGACAAATTAACCGTGGGCCTGCAGAGTGGAAATCTTACCCCAAGAAGGAGCCAAAGAGAATCCAATATCCTATATTTTACTTTGGGAGCAGAAGTTTAAAATGACTTCACTGAACTTTCTAAAGTTGCCTCAAAACTTCCTTTATGATCCAGTACAACAGTGCTGGATTGGAATGCTAATCGTATGGGCAGAGGCAGGAGGATCATAAGTTCAAGGCTAGCCTGGTCTACACAACAGGACCCTGTGTCAAAAAACACCAATTAACCAACCCCTCTTCCATTTTTATCAACTTGCCTTTAGGACAGAGTCTTTGAGAAGTATTAAGCATTCTACATATGTAAGAACTATGTAGATGGACATATCTTCTGCCAACAATATACCAATCCAACCCCAATCCAACCCCAATTAATCACCAAGCAAGAAGCAAGCAAGTTTATCACAGCACGATCTTTACATAGCTACATGGTGCTTGTTGGAATGTGTAATTGGCATTTCACTGGGGGTGGGTCTTCAGATTCATTTGAACGGTTACAACCACGAAGCAGCAAAGTTACAAGAATAATCTCGCCTTAAGCTGTCAGCATTGTTTCCTTAGGGTTACTGTGGTTCTAGAAATTTAAATGGCATCTGTTAAAGCCAGCAACTCTGTGGGGTTTTAACTTGCTATTAATCCCATGTGGTGTGTGCCATGGCACATGTGAAGAGGTCAGAGGACAACTTTGTGGAGTCGGTTCTTCCTCCCACTTTTACATAAGTTCTAGGGATCAAACTCAGGTCATCAGGCTGTGCAGCAAGCAGCAAGTGCTTTTATCTGCTGAGCCACCTCATCAGCCCTGTCTGTGTGGGGGTTTGTTTGCTTGTTTGTTTTGGGGTTTTTTGTTTTGGGCTCTTAGAGGCTAACAAGGATAGAGGACTGGGTGATGTGAGGATGGAGGGATAGAGGAGGGAAACTCCTCTCCCTGAGTTGCAGCACAGAAATTCACTGTAACTGATAAACAGTGAAGCATTTGTCTGATTCCTGGATCCTTCATGGCTTCAAACAAGAAGTGGGAAAGGGCGCACACATTTCATATAGACCCAGCCATTCTGACAACCTGGGGCAGCTGCATACGGCCTTGGAGCAGAGAAGCATCCCTTGTACATCTGTGTCCTGTCTGTAAGTCCATCTCACCAGAACCCAGGGCAGGCCAGAGAGTGGAGGGAATATGCCTGTGGCAGCAGCCCTGCCAGGCATTTCCAGAGGCGCTCAGGAGGAGCTCATGCTGACAGGGGCCTGAGCTGCATCCTGGGTGCACGGGACAATTCTCTACTCAGTCGGAGGGCAGTGAGAAGCCCTCATGGTATGCACTGAGTGAGATGGCACACACCAGCACTTGGGAGCTAGCGGCAGAGAATCAGGAGCCCAAGGTTATCCTGTTTGTCAACAGCTTGAGTTTGAGGTCAGTCTGAGCCATATGAAAGACCTGTCTCAAAATAAATTACTATTTGAGAACAAAAAAGACAAACTGCCAAAATGTTTTTACTCTGCCAAATTAATTCACCCCAATTGAGTGGACCCAAGCTATGTCCCTCCAGGTCCCAGGACCGTTCTATATCCACTGGACACAGCTGGCACCTGAGCCTCAGGCAGGGAAGTATCTGAACCCAGAACTTCGGGAATCTCCCCAGATTCAGGGTGTGGCCCAGCAGGCCTTTCTTCTGAGTCCAACAACAACAGAAAGAACACTTAGTGGGAGGGTACTATGTAAAAACCACTTCTCCAGGGTTGCCAGGACCTGCAATTCCTCTGGCACCTCCTCCTCAATCCTCCATGAAGACAGGAACTCTTGAGAAACTTTACTCCGCTGCCAAGAATCCCCTTCAACTCATGGTCAGCCACACCACTGGCCAACAAGCCACACCATCTCAGCGTCTCACCACCCCCCCCCCCGCTCTGCTGATGCTCCCCTAACAGCATCAGCAGAAGGGAGTCCAGCTAATGAAGGGCAAGTGACAAGGACACCGGTCAGTGTGGATGCCTGTCCACCCATGGACAGTCAAAACACAGCCTCCGGGTTTAGTCAGATTCCCAGAGCCCCCAGTCAGTGTTCCTGCGCTCACACGGGTGTATATTTTACTCAAGAGAGCAACAGCGGCCTCAGATTCCACGGCCACCATTAGACTGTTCTTTTGTTCACGACAAACAAAAAGACACGAAAAAACACCAACTAGAGCAGGAAAAGGGCTCAGATGGCAAAGTAATAGCTTACCTCACAAGGACCTGAGTTCAAGTCCTACCATAAAACCCAGAACCCACCATCGAAAGCCCAGCATGGTGGTCGGTGCTTATATCTTGAGAGCTAGGAAAGCAGACAGGCAGATCCCTGGCCTCACTGGCCAGCCAGTGTAGATAATCAGGGCTCCAATACAAGCCCCAACATGACAGTCAGAGACCATGTCTCAAGAGTGGTGGGCAATACCTTAAGAGCCACTGCCAAGACTGGCATCTGTCCTCCGCACACAGGAACACACGAATACAAGGGCATGAACCTACACACATGGACACATACGTCCCATACTACGGCAGCAGGAACATAGTACGGGCCCTGCAGCTGCTTAGCCACAGCCACTGCCCCAAGTCAGATGGAGAGTTCAAGGAAGCTCTCTGTGCAGTCGACACCTGAGCAGCTATGCTCTGATCCTGGGGAGGGTCCCAGCTCCTGAAGGGAGCAAACGCAGTTCAATAGTGACCACACCTGAACAGACAGGAGCAGGGAAGGGCAGAGAATGAGCTTGGCCTGGGTGTGGCACTCCATAATCCCCCACACACACACCCCTGCGGAGGCCTCTAGCAGAGACAAGTGTGGTCAGCACAGTAAATCCCCTGCCAGCCGGAGGCTCATCTCAAAAGGGGGAAGGGGATAAACTCACCCTGGCAGACCAATGGGATGCCTTCCATTCTATGAAAAGTTCTCAAATGTCATTTCAACCAGGGTCCCGCCCCCTTCTAATCAGCTAACAAGCCACTAAGATTCATTCAAGAACATAAATGTTTCTGTCTTCAGAGAAAAGGACAACTGTAGCCCACAGCTGGATACAGTCTTAACAGACAGCACGATATGACTACTGTCTGACTGAAGATGTAGCTCAGTTGGTAGTGTTTGCAGGGAATATTGTGAGGCCCTGGGTTTGATCCCCCGCACTGCATAAAACCAGGTGTGGTAGAGCAGACTGGGAATCCTAGCACCCAGGAGACAGGAGCAGGAAGATTAGAGAAGCTGGAGATGAGCGTATGTTGGGCTCACTAGTTACACGAGACTACCTCAATTTTAAAAGAAAAGAAAGTCTATTGCCTTCAGGGATGGCTCAGCACATCCTTAGAACACACACGGGAACTATGGCAGGCCCAGGAAAGCTGACCCAGCCCTCAGGCAACCACAGACTGCCCCACAAGCTCCACAGTGGCCACTACTATGAGCCTGAGCTGACATCTGGAAAGAGCACTGTAAGGTACTAGCAGCCAGCGGGGCACTGAAGTCCTCTCCTGCCGGTGGGACAGAGCTCAAATGCCCATGGGACATTTCTGAATGCACGCACACCCCAGAGCCCCTGAGAAAGCAGTCACTACTACGCCTGTCCTGGAATATCTATCCCTTAACCTTCTCTGGATTGTAAATGGGAAGCCAGGTCTTTCCTTACATCCTCTGAGCCATGTCCCCAGCAGCACCATTGGAGTACAGTTCCAAGAGTCTGCCCTCATTCACATCCATGCTGGATTTATTCTCCTCTCCTCCACATGGAACCAACTGCACTCTGCAGCACAAGGCAGTGATGCCTTCAATAGCAGAGACTTTAAAACTGACCAGGAAGCATAGTCAGAAAGTCTATCTTCCCACAATGGAAGAATCCCAACAGCAACACCAAGCTGCCTTCTACCACCAAGGGCTGAGACTGCAGACCTGAGCCTGGTCCAGAGGAGCCCACGGCAAATGAGAAGCGCGCGCCTGGGTATCTGACGGACTCCTCCCAGTAATGCTGACGCACGCACGCACACACACACCCTATAGTGTAGGCTAAAAGTGCAGCAACCAGGGGCCCAGGATCATCAACTGCACTGGTTTGCTTTCCCAACCACACATGATGTCTCAGGAGTCACCTGCTATGGAGGCAGGTTTCAGGGAAGCCTTATTCATGAGCATCAATATCAGGCAAGGAGTCATGAAGTCTGGAGTCACCTCCACAGAACTAACATAAGCCAGGGGTGGCAGTAACAACAGTCCCAGCTTCCCGAGATCAGGTTAGGTCATCAGAAGAATGAGGGCAAAGTGAGAGGGACCCTTAGCCACCCACCTCACAGACGTTCCTTTCATCTCAGCAAGCCTGAGTGGAGACCACGGGTCACTTGGTGAGATGGGGATGGAGCCTTATGAAGGAGGAAGGACACAGGAGGAGCCTAGGTGCAGAGCAGCATGGCACAGTCCTCAGGTTGTGCAGTACAAAGGAAGGCTTCTTAGATGTCAGGCACTATACTCGGATGGGTCTTCTTGAACAGGGAGAGCACCCACCAGAGCCAACCTGTCCCCGTGCAAGAGTCACACTGAAAACAAACGCATGAAGCCACCAGGAACTGCAAACATTGAGTGGAAGCTAGAACTGCTCATAGCTGGAGAGGCCTGGGCACCCAAGGCTTCGGCAACTAAGGCGTGGCAGAGGCGTGGCAGAGGCGCAGCTCTTAGGTCTGAAAGTTACTCTTAATTCCTCGGAGATTTTACTGCATTAGCCAGTATCACCTCAGCACAGCAGATCTGAAATCTGGTCTTCCCGGTTTAGGAGGTTCGTGTCCTCCATAGATGACATCATCAAACTGAATCCAGGGAGTTGGAGCAACTGTTGTGTTTAAACTAAAAATGAGTCCTCCGCTTCACAAGGACACACCCATATCTTCTTCTGCCTCAAGTTTTCCAAATAGCACACACAGCTGAACAGCTGAGCTCTACTGACCCATCTTCAGAGGCAAAGCAGTTGAGCCAGTGCCAGGAGCCCCTGCCAGCCCTGTGCAGATGCCAGGACACAGAGGCCAGCCTCACTTGAGTCTCAAGGATGCACAGTGGTAGAAACCCAGGCAGGCAGGTGGATGCCTGGACAAGGCAGGAAGTCACTCCTTGGCAGGGAATCAGAGTACAAGCATGACTAAGAGACCAGGTGAGAGAAAGCTGCGCCTGAAATCGCAGGCCGCTGAAAATGATCCCTGAGCCCACGGGGGAGAACAAAGCAGGTGTGGAGGGCAGTATACTTAAATGCAGATCTGAAGTAAATATAGTAATATTTCCACACAGAGCTGAGGGTGCGAACCTTGTAACTGAGCCACTATCTCTATCTCCTCAAGAACATGCAACACTCCACAGTAGAAAACAAGAGACTGGGGTGGGGGTGTGGCAAGCTGCCCAGGAAGGGACAGGAGAGAAGTTCTGGGCAGTCAGTACACTTCACACCCTGACTGAAGCATAGGTTACAATAGATTACACGCATGCCCAAACTCACAGGATGAACAACACACTTAAGATGTCTGCATTTCATTCTAGAAATTTCACCTCAGGTAACAGGAAGTGCTCAGTCATGAAAAGGAAGGATTCCATACTTAAAGTTTATGTTGAAATACAGTTTAAAACAGAGCCAGCGCGTGCATGATGGTGCAGGCGTGTAAGCCTAGCACTCATGTGGCTGAACCAGGAAGGCTGTCATGGGTTCAAGGCCCATCTAAATGGTGAGTGCCATACTTGGAAAGGCTCCTAGTCCCAACCATTTCCAAAGCTCAGCTCCAGCTCTCTGTCTCCCGTTGCTCTCTAAGCACCCTCAGTGCAGGAAGCTCTCGTCCGGAACAGTCAGATAGGGAAATCCCGCTGAGAAAGAGCCCAAGGGTTTCTGTAAGGTCTAAAACTGTAAGAACTGACTCTGCTGGAGCTGTAGCATGAGGCTGGGGTAAAGGACTCTGCCCTTGGAGGTTTGGAATTCTAGAGTTTCCCCGCCAACTCAGGAATCCATCAATGGCTCTATCAAGCAGACCTGTAGCCTGTAACCCCCACGTCATTACTAAAGCTGTCTGTGAGAGTTGGGGGGATGGCTCACTGGGAAAAGTGCCTACTGTGCAGACATGAGGACCTGAGTCTGATCTCTAGAGTCCACATTAAAAGCTGAGTGAGGTGGCACATGTTTGTGATCCCAGCCCTGGAGAATGGAGACACAAGGACCCCTGAGTCTCCCTGGGCAGCCGGCATAGCTGAAAATAATGTGGAAAGATACCGACAGTGTCCGTGACTGGCCCAGAGGTCAACACACACACACACACCCAGACACAGCACGAACCTCTAGTTCTCTTCTGTAAGACACTCCAAATAGCTGCAGCTCCTTTATGACTTTTTTAGTTTTTGGTTTTTTTTCTAGCTTTACATTTCCCAGAAAGGATGGTTAGATTCAGTTTTTAGCACAGTGAGGCTGGCAGAGACCAGAGACTGCAAGGAAAACTGGCCTGAGGGCTGCTGCAGGAAGGTGGAGCCTTGGTGTGCCCCACCCCCTCCTCAGCCTGTCACACACACACACACACACACACACACACACACACAGCCCAAGCTTTGCCTCCATGACGCAGTACAAGGTAAGGCCTGAGCCCAGCCTCTCCTCACCTGCCAGCCTCAGTGTTCCCTCACTGACTCAACATCCCCTCTGCCCCAGGCTTATTCTAGAAAGAACCAGAAGCTGTGGTGCCAAGCTAAAAGGATGGATTTAGAAAGCGCCACTGAACCAGACGCACGGCAGCCACCAGACATCGCCCGGATTTAACTGCCCTAAAATTAGTTGCAAAGCAGTTACGGGGACCGAGTGATTGCGTCAGAGCCCCTGGCTGGCCAGCTGCCAGCATGAAACACACCCACCGCTTTCTCTAGCAGGGAAACAATATTTTGGCACACGGCCAGTTTCAGAGCCCGTCAAATGCAAGCTTCGCTGTTAACGTTTTCTAATTCAGTGACAAGGTGGACACAGTCTATCCGGGCTGCATCTGCGAGGGTGTTATTTTCTTTGTTGAACGCATTTATTCTTCGGGTGAGTAGAGAGCTGTGGCTGAATCCTTTTAAATATTTAAATGCCTAGAATTTATTTAGGGCTTCACATTCAGCTGGCTTCAACAAAGATTATGCAAATGTAGCAAAGGAGAAATGAGAAACAAGACCGTTCCCCTCTTACAGTCTGAAGAAATGGCCTCTGAAGGACCAGCAACTCCCAGGCCGGGCTGCGAGCACAGGGCGGGCACCTCAGCACCCGACTGAGAATGGCAGCTCGACCCTCGCCTCGGCACCCCACTCTCAGTAAGCTAGCTGCCTCCACCGCTCCCCCATACCCTCACCTTTACCCCTCCCTACCTTCTTCCTTCTCTTCAACTTATCTCTCTTGCCATGACATACTGAGAGCTGCCGTGACTTAAGGCAGTTACAGTATTCAGTACAAGACAGAGCACCATGGCTGGACCCAAGAGACCCAGGTTTGAAACATTAAAAACGCACAAGATCCAGGAAGAGCACACTTCTCACTAAACCACTGTGTGCTTATTAACAGGAAACAAATCTCGCTGGCCTCACAGAAGTCCTATGTAGGAGCTGAAGACACAGCTCAGTCGATAAAAAGCTTACTTACTATGTAAGCATGGGCCTGAGATGGAGCCTGTCACCCCAACACACACAGCAGGCCTTCCTCGGCGGTGTGTGCTTGTCACCCCAACACACATACAGCAGGCCTTCCTCGGCAGTGTGTGCTTGTGGTCCCGGGGTGACAGGTAAGTCTCTGGAGACCCCTGGTCAGCCAGCCTAGCTGAATCAAGTCCCAAACCAAGGAGAGATCCTGTCCCAAAAAACCCAAGGTGAGTGGTGCTTGTGGGAGGTTGTCCTCTGGCCTCCACAGGCATGTGTACGCACAGGTATGCGTACACACAAGCATGCACAGATGCTCCCCCATGAGACAGGAGCAAGGACGAATGGCAAGAAAGCTCGCACACGACTGTCTGAAACCAGCCTTGGTTCTCATCCAGTTCTTCATTCTCTTTATATGCCAAGCACAGCAGTCTCTTTCATTCCTACCCATCGAAACTTTCAAAATAGAAAGCAGACCTGTGATTCATAAAGAAGGCCTTAGAATGGCCCTTAAATAAAACCTGGTAGCCAATCGGATGCCCTTACTATTTATTTGCCATGGCTCTGCTCATAGCATGGAGACAGGACCATGATTCTCAGATTCCACACAAAATAGTACCCACGACTCTGCTGGGGTTATGAATGGTGAATGACTCCTGTTAGGCTATAAGTACAGCTGCTTGTTATAGGCTGGGGATATAGCTCAGGGATGCAGGAGGTCCTCACATGCAGGAGGTCCTGGGACATAAGTGCACTGCATAAACCTGGTATAGCAGAGCACGTCTGTAATCCCAACATTTGGGAGATTGAGTTTAAGACCAACCTGGTCTATATGAGACCTTATCTCAAATAAAAGCAAAAACTGTAGTTATGCAATGCCTGTCATGCGTAAGTCATTAATAATATTCCAACGGACTTTGCTAGTCTTCAATGAAAACCACACAAGCAAGGGAGCACAGCCTGCAAGCTGCAGACCAAATTCTCAAACATCCCCATTTCTAGAAGGAATCTTAAGGGTTGAGCAGGCAAGGACAACAGAAACTAGAAACTCAGAACTCATTCCCCTCCAGTACGCTGTGTCAAGTAGCCCAAGCCAAGGCTTCCAAGAGAACTTAGCCTTCCCCTCAGCCTCCACCAGGACTAGGGCCACCCTGGGGGACCAAACTGACACTGGGGAAGGAAAAGGCAGCTCACCAGCTCATAGGAGGTGGCAAGTGTGCCGCCATGCCAAACCTCAGTACTTTGGGCATAGTATCAGCAGTCTCCCGAATCCTGCAGAGCCCTGCTAACCCCTCTTCAGGAACTCCTGCCTCCCACAGCTGCACCTACATAGTTCAGTGGCAGCCACTTCCTGTGACCCTGGGAAAGATGCAGGAGGAAGTAGGAAGGCCACTTAGGATGAGTCACAATGGAATCCATAACTTACTTCAAAAAAAAAAAAAAAATCAAGGCACAGAGAGCAGAGAGCTCCTTCATGTCCAAACCCACAACTACAATCATTTAACCACAATGGTCAGGAAACACTCTTGTGGCACAAACTCCTGAAGCCCAGGGAACACAGCAGGGAGGTCCCCCGCCCACAGGATAAAGATGCTCTAGAGAGGAGACACAAGAGGCAAGTGCAGATAAGTGATGCCCGGCAGCCATCAGGAGAGGTGCAAGCTGGAGCTGTACCCTGCTGAGGATGACAGTGTGGGAACAGAACAGGTAGCTGGAAGCCATCTTTGTATACGCCCAGGCCTCCTGTAGCCTAAGCACTCCCTGCACTACTACCAGCTACTCCCTGAACTTGTTCTTATGACCAAACACCAGGTAAGAAGCAGCTTAGGGGAGGATGGGTTTATTCTGTCTCCCACAGAATGTGAGGATATGGTCCACCACGGCAGTGGGGACCGGGGACGTGCAGTAGTGGCTTGCTTGAATCTCTGTGGCTCAGGAAACAGGAGCTCAGGCTAGAACTAATGGCCAAACTGAAACTGTTCCTGTGGGAAACAAGGACAGTTGGGCGTGTAAAACATTGTGCACACCCAGTGATCTGCTGTGCGGGTCTCCACAGACTTCTGAGAGGTGTGGAGTGCCTGGTGCCCGCGTGGTTCGCACAGCTCTGCCTTCTCTGTGCTCTGGGGCGTGTTCTGAGTTTGGTACTGTGGAACTGTGGATTCGAGCGGTTATTACCATGGTTATGAGCCATAAAGCCAGGTCCCAGGAACCCACTTTTTCCAGTCAGGCCCCATTTCCTAAAGGTTCTCAAAGCATCTGGGGATCAAGTATTCAAACATTAGCCTATGGGGACACTTCACACTAGAGCCATCACAGGGAAACACGGGGCTTCCTTGATGAGCTAGGGACAGTGTGTGCCACCATCCTGTCATACAGAATGCCCCACTGTGAGGCTGCACTCTTCACATGCTTCTGACGCATGTCTGCACAGACGGGTGACATGTCATATCCCTCCGAACTCTGTGCAGTAGGCGGGTGTAATGGTGTGAGGCTTTCTCTGCAGCGAAGCTAAACCAGGAGCACCTCCATTCCCGCGCCCAACCAAGGCATCCTCAAGGAGTTCCAGGGACCGGGAGAAAGGCCACCAGGAAAGACAACAGACACACACAGGTACAACGGATGACCACACAGCCCGTGGAGAGTGGGGTACAGGGAAAACACTTCCACTGCTAACACTTTAAAAACATCTTTCTTAAAATTCATACTTTTGCTGATATTTATGATGGTCAGGAGATCTTGGCATGATAAAGCACATAAACAGATCTAAGACATATAAGTATGCATATATTTTATTTTGATTTTTGAGGCAGGGTCTTACTGTGTAGCCCTGGCTGGCCCGAAGTATGTCTTGTAGACTAGGCTGGCCTTGAACTCACAGAAACCCACCAGCTTCTGCCCCTCTTGGTGCTGGGGTTAAAGGCAAGACCCACGGTGCCCAGCAGCACATATGTATACATACAGACACACACACATACACACACACACACACACACACACACACATATATATATATATATATATATATATATATATATATATAGAGAGAGAGAGAGAGAGAGAGAGAGAGAGAGAGACATAAGTATTCATACAAGTGTATGAATACACATAGGCATTCAGAGAGTTGACTTTACAGTGGAAAGAGCCTGCAGACCCTTCTACAAAACAGCCATTGTTCACCGGATTAAGGCATTAAACACTTGAAACAGTAGCGTTTCACTGGATGAATGACCAAAACTGTAATTCCTAAAATCCCTTATTAGACAGTTCAATACAAAGAGGAAACAGCCCAGAGCTATTCCGGAACCACATGAATCCCATGGTTCCATGGGAATCAAATTTAAAACACGCCCTAGCATACAGAGAAGGCAGAGCTGTGCAGGTCACACAGCCACCAGCCGCTCTACACCCCCAGGAAGTCCGCGGAAACATGCACAAGAGGTCTCTGGGTATGCGTAATGTTTTACACGCCCAAGAGCCCACGTGCACAAGGGCGCCATGCCCACGTTCCACAGTAACAACTTCAAACACTGGCTCTTTGCTCTGGTCTTCGGTGGAGACGTGGCTGCGGTGCTGTCACATCCCTGTGATCCCAGCACTGAGGCTTCAGGGTGAAATCCGGGCTGGCCCAAGGAGATCCTGGCTCCACAGCAGCCAACAGAGAAGAGGTAACTGAACACACAATGTCCACCTGGCTTCACGTGGACTCACCTAACTGGCAAGGGCCTCATCTGGGTGTGTCTGTGAGGTCCATTCCAGGGCATTAGCTGGGTAGGGAAGACCTGCCATGAGCAAGGGTGGCAGCATCCCATGGAACAGGGCCAGGATGAAATATGAGGGAAACGAGGAAAGTCTGTTCTACTTTGGGCCCCTCCACTTTTTGCTTCCTGCCTGCCGAGAGGTGAGCTGCTGGGCCACGCCTTCCCTCCCATGACAGCCTTAGCAATGGGAAGCTAATTTGCCTACTTTGGACTTCTGACTTCACCACAAATAAAAGGGGACATTCCTCAGAGGATGTGGCACACACACCAAGTGGGAAACACGCAGACGGAGTTCCAGATGCTCATATAGCTGAGGGATAGCAGCACACAAGGAAGAGATGAGAGCTGTAATCGTTAACGTCTCCACTGAGAACTAGAATCTTATCGCCTCTGGTTCTAGCTTGGTGCTAACTGAAGTGGGTCTTCACACTCACCCTGAACGTGAGCAGTACTATCCCACGGCCAGGGTTTCCACACTGCGTAAAGAAGAAAGTAGGCTGAACACCAGCCTTATCTCTTTCTGACTAGATACGATATGACCAGTGACCACACACTTCTGATCTGCCTTTCCACCATGCTCACTGTGAGCCCCAATAAACCTTCCCTGTCTCAAGCTGCTTTCATTCCAGCAACAATCAATATAACTGATTGTCCACCCACTGAATAGGGACAACGCCAGGAAAGCACCAGCTCTTCCCCTAACTGCAAGGGACATACGACGATGCAAATCTTAAGGTAGGAGCAACGGTCCAGCTCTATTCCATTTTTCATGTCCTTTCTGTTGAGTCTTTAGAAAGCCACAGGGTCCCCTAACGTGTCAGAGCCAGTAGTCATTAAGCGTCTATTTCCTAATCACTAACTACATACGAAGCAGGTCTAACTAGGGACACAGTAAAACACAGACTCACTTCTGACTTAGAAAACCTCAGTCAGCAGAACTCGTAAAGCAAGTTAGGCGCCGTCTTTCATAATAACCTGTGAGAAGGGGAAAGAGGCTCAGGCAGTTACAGAAACCCAGCTCTTCACACGTCCTAGTGCTTGGCTGTAAGAACATGATTCCTGAACCCCCCCCCAAAAAAAAGAGAGCCCCTATGGCTAAAGATCACACACTGGGTGCCTAGGCAGTCTGTCAATCCCACCAGGGGTGCAGGACGCGGTCAGCTAAGGTGCAGGTGGCACATTCTTCCCTTAACATGTTTATTTAGAGGAGGGGAGGCACGCTTGCATGTCCCATGTGTGAAGGACAGAGAAGGACTTTCAGGAGTCAGCTCTTTTCCTTCTACCACATGGGTCCAGGGTTCAAACTCAGGAGTCAGACTAGGCGGCCAGTGTCTTTTCCCACCCCAGCCTAAGGCAGCACTCCTGAGAGGAAGGGCTGAGGTGTTAACAGAACCAAATTCCAAAACAAAGGAACTAGTTAACAAGGAAGTGGAAACGCAAGGTGACTGTCACAGAACAGTCCTGGACTCAGGGACGCTCACCAGGACAGCAGCAGGGCTAGCCACAGACAGAGAAAGCAAGCAGGGCCAGCCTGCTCCTCCTCTGTGTGCTCAACACCAGGCAGACGGAGCTCTGCTCACTGGGCCCCACTTTAACAACTTGGGTGCAGAGGTGAATGGCTCTCTAGAGCAACCTATGGGTCATGACCCCTTTGGAGTCACATATCAGACATTTACGATTCATAACAGAAGCAGGATTCCAGCTATGAAGTAGCAACAAAAATAATTTTACAGTTGGAGATTATTACAACATGAGGACCTGTATTGAAGGGCAACAGGGAAGGCTGAGAAGACCCACTGCTCTAGAGAATTTGTTCTGAAGGCCCCAGAAACAGCAAAGGTACAATGACAAGGTAGCATAGGCTGTGTCCTATATTCTATATATTCTATAGAAACCTCCTAATGTCAGGCCTGGCGGCAGCTCTGTCTTCCCAGCTACTCAGAAAGCTGAGGCCAGAAGACCCCGAGATAGTTCAAGACTAGCCTAGGCTAGTGAGGGAGTTTAAGGTCAGCCTGGGCAACTTAGTCTGAAAAGAAAATCAGAAAACGCAGGTCAGGCGTGCGACTCACTGGGAGAGCACCAGGCCGGCATGTATAAAACTAGAGTTCAAGCCTCAAGCATTGCAAACAAAGATTAAAAACTTCTGAGAGCTGAAACCATCAAAAAGTGGTGCTCAATCCCCACTCCCACAGGCCCCGCTGAGTGACTACAGGAAGATCCCCTTTGGGAGCTGTCCAGGGCCAGCTCAGTCGCCTTGCCTGGCTGTGCTAAGGCCACAGGTTCAGTTCTCAGTGCAGTCAGAAACCACATGGTAGGAGCTAAGTAGCAGAGGACCTTGGGGAAAGCATGCTGTGCTCTCTAAACCCTCTGCCCAGTGACAGCCTCACTGTCCTATCCAGTGACAGCCTCACTGTCCTATGAAACAAGGGAAAGGTTGTGTGTCAGGGGTAGGGGGGGAGGTCAGATGAGATGTGAGGTCACTTTTCTAAATTAAATCTTCTCACACACACACTCAGATACACACTCACATGCACATACTCTCACACGTACATGCACACACACATACACACTCACAAGCTCATGTGGGGACCTGCCCCAATGCACATATTTTCTCCTGTTACTTTCTTCTTCTCTTTCATTGTTTTGAGATGGAGCCCCAACTCTGTAGGCCAGACTGTCCTCAAACTCCCAGCAATCCTCCTGCCTCAGCCTCTTTAGTGCTGAGATCACAAGGGATACCATATACATTTTTATGTTATCTTGATTAAATGTACTGATAATAGTTAATGACGACTAGAGTCATTAAATATGCATACTTATGCATATTTAAGTAATGTAGTTAGGGTAGCAATGCCAAATGCATATAAACCTAACCTCCTTAAAATCTGCTTTTGTATTTATTTTGTGAGACGGGGTCCCATGTAGCCCAGGCTGTTGCAGAACTCATTATGTAACTGAGGATGGCTTTGAACTCCTGGTCTTCCTGCCTCTGCTCCCCAGTGCTGGATCTTCAGAGTGCATCACCACATGTGGCTTGGTTCTGTCTTCTAAGTTTTATAGCTGGACGGGCACAGTGGTACGCGTGAAGACATAAACTGTATAGCTGGACGGGCACAGTGGTACACGTGAAAGCACTTATGCTTTACTTAGGTCCTCTCTGGCGCAGAGATGCTGCCATGACAATCACACTCAGCTCACAGCCTGTCTTGCTGCCCATTACTCAGTTTCCACACAACACTGCCTAGGAAACAGGTCTTAGAAGCAGCCAGCACTGTTACAGTGGCTCTGACAGGAGAACAGCATCAGATCTGAACTGCAGAGCACTCGCCACTATTGTCACTCTGAACTCAGGGTCAGAGACCATCAAACCAATTTACCCTTGAAGTTGGGAGACATTTGAATTCCAATCGTATGGTTACCGCTCCTTAAAAAGGGTCATAGCTGAATGCAATTGGCAGAGGAAAGCGATTCCTGAGTCACTGATTTCAAAGGTAAACCTAGCAACTGTAAATCCATATAAGGAGGTTCACTGTACACAGACTTACAATACACGGAATCTAGCAGAACTTGTAATCATGGGAAATAGAAACCATTCTGGCCAAACAGACATTTTTATTGCTCTAATACATGTATTTTTTAAACAATAAAGAAACAAAAGGGGCTGGCAAGATGGTTCAGTAGGTAAAGGCGCTTGCTCCCAACCCTGAGTTCAGTCCCAAAAGCCCATGTGATGAGAGAAGATAATCGACTTCTACACGTTGCCCTCTGACCTACACACACACCATGCCACGCACACACACAGACAGACACACACACTCATTCTAAATAATAAGAGGGGGGAGGGAGGGAGGGAGAGGGAGGGAGGGAGGGAGGGAGGGAGAGAGAGAGAGAGAGAGAGAGAGAGAGAGACACCAATAGCTTTGGAGCCAGAAGGAAATGTTTTATACTTTATCCAAACTCACCTGGAACTAGAGAATGCTCCCTTGAGGTTCCCACCCCTTCTTCCCACCCAGAAAGGAAATGCCTATCTATATAGGATCAGGAACAGAATCTAGACCTTGGGTGTTTGTAGTCTGCAAGGCTTGACTTCATATTTCATTCAAGTAAACAAGTACAGTCCATGTTCTCTTAAAATTCACTGTGTCTTTGTAAAGACACATATCTAAGACTACCTCCACACTGAGATCAGAAGTTTAAAGACAATTCAAGGTTTCCTAAGCTGGGTTTAACAGGTACTGCTGGAGCCAAGGGTGAGGGGCAGGTCCATGTAAACAGAAGCACGGTTGGGAGGCCTGTGCACAGCATTGTCAAGCCAGCTTCAATTACCAGATAATGACGATTTGTACTAACACCTCCTCAATTTCAGAAATAGATCTCAAGTATCTAACCAACTGTCCCTTTTATCTCAGGTGAAGAGGATGTCCCAAAGCTCTGGAAAGGTAGCGAAGCTCAGGTATCAAAGAGCCCATGCAAAGTCATACGGAGAGAGGGGTTGCGCCTTCTAAATGTATACAGCTTTAACCGAGACGATGATCTCACTACTAACGAGGCCAGAAGTTACAGAGCACTAAAGCAAATGCTCTTGGTGAGAGCCTAATCTTTTACAATAACAAAATCATGTTCTTAAAAATATACACTTAAGCCAGACAGTGCAACTCCCAGCGGTACTCCCAGGCGGAAGCTCCACCTCCACATCCTAACTGGATACTGTGTTGTGCTCTCTCCATCCACCGGAGAAAATGTCTACAGGGCTTCTTATGCAAGTTCACCTCACCCCATCTATAGGTAGCACGTGGGTACTGAGGGAAGCCCTTCCTGTTTCCTTATGTTCCCCCGACATCTACCCAGTTGGGGTTCCCCCCACTTCAGCTATTTATGAATACACTTTAATTTAGAACATACAAATTTAACATTATATTTTAAGCCAGCCAAGCCACAAGAAATAACTATAAAGCCAAATTCCATTTTCTTCAACTAATAAGCATGCCTACCAGGGCAAGACTTGGGCTAGCTGTGAGGTTTTACTTGTAGAACAAAAGTACTGAACAAGAATCGGGGTGTGGCAGAGTACACCTGTCATCCAAGCCAATCATGAGGCAGGGGACCACAAGTTCAAAGCCTGTTTGAGCTACAGCGTCAGGTCAGCCCAGGGAGCTTAGTGAGACTCGTACAAAATAATAATAAATGGCTGACTGTTTTGAAATAACAATAAACGAGGCTGGGAATGTAGCTTTGTGGTAGGGTGCTTGTTTAAAGCCTCTAGGTTTAATTTCCAAATCCGACCCCCTCAAACAAACAAACAAACAAACAAACAAAAAAACCTTAATCCAGAATGTAAGAATCTGCTGTGGCCACTGGATCGGTTAACTAGAGGCACTAGTTTAATGACTAGACTATATACTAGTCATTAAAAAGCCTTGCTGGGAAGAGACGAGCCAGATCTCACCAGGGGAGAAGGAAACGCAGAGGTCCATGACACAACCCTCAGTATGACTCAGGCAGATGCACTCAGCTACAGATCTTCCTCCAATGCTGCCGGTCAACCCTTAGGCATGAACAGCCTCGCATGCGCCCCAAACTGAAGATAGACTGTTCTTCCCCCCCTCCCCCCCCCCGCAATAGATCCCATTTCTGCCTGTCCCGGAAACCTCTCCAGCTAGCAGTAAATAGCACCTCGAAATCTACGCAGCTCTCATCACCAAACCCACCCAAGAACTCCACATTCTCCAAAGAAGTCAAGACCTCCGCGATGCAGAGCTGAGTAACAAGCAGTTTGCTCATTCATATTCACCTCTGGGTGCTAGAGATCAAAGCCCACTTTCCATATTTGAAAAAAAGAAATATAATAACCAATTTAAGCCCTAAAGGGGAGTACTATGTTTCGAATAAAGCAGCAGTTTGGGATAGTTTCCTCCTTTTTATTCCAATCTGTAAGACGTTAAATAAATAAATAAATCCCAGCCTAGACTGCAGACGCAGGAAACTCAAGCGGGCAGCGGACTAAAATGCCTGTCATAAGAAAGCCATCTAGTGTTAAAGTTTAGAAGTGAAACCGCAGACAAAAGGAACATTTCTGGGACTATTTTGAAGTTACTGGGGAAAACCAATGAGAATAACCAAGATGCCCCGTTTTCTGCGGATGACTTGGGTTTCGGGGTGTTCTTCATTCTGCCTTTCCCCCTCGCTGTTTGGCCTTCTTTCTCAAAGCCATCTTTGCGCATACCGAGGCAACTCCAAGCAGAACCCAAAGCGCCTAAGACCTGTTTTGACCAAAATCAGGTATCGCCCAGCCCCAATTCGTGAGGACGCACTTGCTGTCCGTTCGCCCGTGCTGACGTTGGCCGGGACTGAATTAATGTAGCCGAAGCCGGTTAACGACGACAAACGTCTCCCCGAGGGGTGACGCCAAGTTGTCCTCGGCTCTCGCTCTCGGGGAGACGAGCAGAGATTGATTCTCGGGATTCTGCGACCAGGCTCAAATGAATGTGCCGGCGTTGCCGGTCGCTTCCCGACTGCGGTCCTCACCCGCGGAGACGCGAGCCCGCGCGTACAAAGGAGCGGGAGTCCCGGGGGAGCGGCCCGCAAGTTGCGCGCAGCCGGGCAGGTCCGGTCCCCGCGCCCTGTACCCCGAGCCCCGCGCCATCGGACGCATCCCGCACCCCCCGGCACGCACCTCGGAGCCGCGGTCCTCTGGACCCCGCCAGGGCCGGCGCGCAGAAGCCGGGGCCTCGCCGCCCGCCGCCGTCCCGCGCTACCCATGGGCGCGCTCCCCGCGCGGCCGCTGCGCCCGCGGCTCGAGCTGTCGCCAGGCGCCGCGCTGCGTCCTCGGCCGCCCGGCTCCGTCTGCAGCCGGCTCCCGCCGCCGCCGCCCGCCCCGGCACCGCCCCCACGCGCTCCGCCCCCGCCTATTGGCCGGTGCCCCGACAGACCCCACCCCGAGCGCGCCGCCCCCTCTCATTGGCCGGTGGCCGGACGGTCCCCGCCCCTGAAGCTCCGCCCACGCCCATTGGCCAACCGGACAGGCCCCGCCCCGAGCGCTCCGCCCACGCCCATTGGCGCGCCTCCTGGCCAGACTCGCCCCTCGCGGTCGGGCGCGCGCGAGCGCGGGCGTCCTCGGAGAGCGATTCTCCAGGTCGCGGCGAGCGCGAGGCCTCGGCTTGCGGGGACAGGCGACCGGCTTCGGAGTGCTCGCGAGCTGGGGCGCCCTCGGAGCAACCGGTGCTCTCCCGGTGTGGACTCTCAGCCCTACATGCTCGCACTATGTCCGGACCCCTGAGAGTCACCAAGGCCCAGCGAAGCCCGAAGGACGCACTTGACGCAAAAGTGCAAGCTGTAGTCGCGCGGGCCGGGGAACCTGTGCCAGGTGCGATGCACGAGCGGGCCCACGCCTGCTCTTGGTGTTCGGCCCTGTCTATTCCCCCCTCCCCGCGCCCCCAAACCCCGGGAGCCTCACCTGCGACCGGCTGCAGAAGAGCAGCGTTGGGCTCTATTTTGAGATGCACTTGCAGGAGGAGTAAATAAGGCCGGAGCAGGTGGCAGGATTTCCAGAGCTGGCTTCACCTTGCGTCCCCAGAGTCCTGATCTGGTTTGTTTGGGACTTTGAACTCCTCCCTGGAAGAGATAATGTTAATAATGTTATCTCTCCTTCCCAGTCGCAGTGCTTCCTACTACGAGCACACACCCTGGTGAAGTTTAAACAGTGGGTCCCCACCCAAGCTGTTATTTCTCTGCTTGCACATTGTCCAGTCTCTTATATATCATTTTATAATACAGGTGTAATGAGGAGGAATGGGCCTTGTAAAACATGCCAGCAACCTGAATATGACAATATGCTCCTGAGATTTCCAGGTTTTGAGGTCTTTCTGGATGGTCTCCCTATACCTACCGTTTGCGGAAGTTGTGTATGCATTCCACAAACATGAAGTCTGCTAAAAGTCCTGTGCTTCCTGGAACCTTTTTACCAGCCCCTGCTCTGTTGCTTAGGGGGGGAGGTGGGGGGGAGGGGGCAGATTAAACCCGGGCAGAGACTGGGATACAGTGCCAGAGAGAAAGGCAGGGCGTGGCTATGGACTCAGGTATCTTACAGAAACAAATATAAAATGCCTCTTTTGGCGATGTAAGAAGATTGCTGGAGTTTCCAAGAAAAATACCAGCCATGAGGTATTCAACGGAGCTTGTCTAAAAGCCAGTGTGAGCCGGATTCCTCAGGAGTTTAAGAGCATTCCCTGCTTTTGCCAAGGACCTGGCTTCTGTACCCGGATCCCAGTGGCAGCTCACAACCATCTGTAACTCCAGTTTCAGAGGATCAGAGGCCCTCTTCTGGCTTCTCTAGTCATTGCAGTCATGCGGTGAACATACAAGACTTCAAGCAATCTCTCAAGCAAATGAAAGCTAGAGTGAGCTACCATAGGTTCATCATCTCCTGTTACTGTCCCCCAGCCTCCCTCCCTGCCCTTGAAAGGCCTCATTACCCTGGGAATTCTTAAGAAAACAGAATCTAGGAACCCTTGCTCTCCAATTCTAAACTTTTTTTTTTTTTACTTCTGATGAATTCCTACATCAGTCTCTTTTTTTAAAAGATGTATTTATTATTATATGTGAGTACACTGTAGCTGTCTTCAGACACACCAGAAGAAGGCATCAGATTCCATTACAGATGGTTGTGAGCTACCATGTGGTTGCTGGGAATTGAACTCAGGACCTTCGGAAGAGCAGTCTCGGTGCTCTTAACCACTGAGCTATCTCTCCAGCCCCCTACATCAGTCTTAAGAGTTCAAAGAGGGGCTGGAGAGATGGCTCAGCCTTCAGTGCACTGGCTGCTCTTCCGAAGGTCCTGAGTTCAATTCCCAGAAACCACATGGTGATTCATAACCATCTGTAATGGGATCTAATACCCTCTCTGGCATGAAGGTATATATGCAGATAGAACACTCATACATTAAATAAATAAATCTTAGAGAGAGAAAGAGAGAGAGAGAGAGAGAGAGAGTGAGTTAGTTCAAAGAGGTGCCGGCCAATCCAAGGAGTTGAGCTGGTCAGCTAACCTGCCTGCTGCGTGCATCTGTTTACCTTTTAGCATAGTAAAGCCAGTTTAATTTCCTTAAGAAGCCACAAGATTCGACCTACAAGGATACTTACAGAGCAGCAAAGTTCAACGACTGACTTAGTGAAGATATAGGGTGCCGCCTTTATTTCCTCCTTTCCCTTTTTACTACAGCCTTCCCGAGAAAGCCTTTCTTTTTATACCAAATGAATAGTCATAATTTGCCACAAACAGGTGTTGGTTTTATACATAGTTCAGGGCCTGATGTCGTTGGTCACCATACGAGGCTTCAGGACAAGGGGCAGTTGGAGAGCAGATAGATGAGCTGGTGTCTGCAGAACAACCCCGGGGAAGGCAACAAAGGCCTTGCCAGAGCTGTCAGATGGGAAAGGAAGCAGAGCCAGTGGCGCGGCTTGGCCGAAGTGCACTTGCCTGACATGTGTAAAGCTCAGAGTTCTACCTTCAGCTCCAGAAAAAAGAAAACAACAACAACAACAACAACAACAACAAAACAGAAGGAGATAGAGAGACAGTGCCAACAAGAGGTGGCACGGGGCCTGGCTGGGAAACAGCCATGTCCTCTGGCCTGGCCCAATGTCTCTGCTTATGCAATGCACATATGGATGGGGTTTGTCTCACATGCGCCCAGCCCATGGTTACGCTTCTTCCCCCGTCTTCCGGAGTAGACGCCTCTCACAACGGGGTGGCCATGTGAGATGTACATTTACACACCAGAAGAGGACGTTAGATCCCACAGGACCACAGTTCTAGACAGACGATTGTGAGCTGCCACGTGGGTGCTGAGAACTGGAGTAAGGACTTCTGAAAGATCAGCCAGTGCTCTTAGCCACTCAGCCACCTCTCAAGCCACAACAGGGTTCTAAGAAGTAGCCTCAGTGGCTGGAGAAATGCATGATCAGTGGGTAAAGCTCTCGGTGAGTGAGCCTGATGTCCTAATTGGGATATACCACTAGTCCTGACCAAAACAAGGCCTGTATGCGTTTGAAGTGAAAACCAAGAGAGCAGTGTATTATGGAACCATGTGCTAATTGCCATTGTATGCCATAATGTATATCCTGTCCCAGGAGACCACGAATGCCACCTGTAAAAACCTCAGCTCTGTAAGCACACACGGGAACCTGCTCCATCCAGGCCACTTGGGTAACCACAGAAGAAGACAGTCTTCTTTAAGTAAGGAGGCAGCTGCCCTCAGGAAGAGGAAACATAGCTGGATTTCTGCAGGGAGCAGATTTAAGCTGTGAAAAGCTGTCATATTTAAAATGTCACTGTGAAGCCGGGTGTGGTGGTGCATGCCTTTAATCCCAGCACTCGGGATGCAGAGGCAGGCAGATTTCTGAGTTC
>NC_034609.1:48653741-48662274 GCF_900095145.1 Mus pahari
AAAAAAAAAAAAAAAAAAAAAAAGTCACTGTGAACCTAAAGTAGCCTAGATCTCCACAGAGACCCAGAAAGACACATTGGATGGAGTGATCAAACTTAAGGTAAAGTTGGGCATGATAGCCCACACCTGTAATCCTGGCGCTTGGGAGACCGAGGCAGGAAGATTGCTGCAAGCTTTAGGCCAGCCAGGACTACATAGTTAGTTGCATGCATGCCTGGGCTACTACTTGAGATCCTGTCAAAAACAAAACAAAAACAAAAACAAAACCTTATTCACAGGTGCCTTTCAACAGACAAAGTTTTTCCTGATCTTACAGTGTGTTTCACAGATGAGGAGTCCTATATGTTGGTCTGAGTCCAACCCCAGGAACCTCTAAGACATCCAGGATGGTGGATGATTTCTTTTCTAGTGATTTCAACTCTTGGTCAAAGCTACT
Organism: Mus pahari; assembly: GCF_900095145.1. Taxonomy (NCBI): domain Eukaryota; kingdom Metazoa; phylum Chordata; class Mammalia; order Rodentia; family Muridae; genus Mus; species Mus pahari. The sequence goes on from NC_034609.1 coordinate 48,654,178, forward strand.
TACAATTTCTACTCCAGTGTCTTCAGGCCAGGCCTTCAACAAAAGTTGGCCCACTGTCCTGAAAGGTGTTTCAGGTCCCAGTGCCTCTGTGTAAGGAGGGAGGAAGGAGGAGCCAAAGCTACAGGTCAGCCCAGAAGGGTCTTCATCACTGCTCCAACTCTGCATCTCATCAGCAGAGGATTTAGAATTTTCCAGATAATCACTCAGAGGACTGAGTCTAGCTTGGAAGTGTGTGTAGCTACAAAAGTAGCATCTTCTATATGTGTGTAGCTACATAAGTAACATCTTATATCTGTGTGTGTAGAAGTAACATCTTTAAATTCCATTTTCTCATCTAAATAGGTAAAGTGGATGATAAGGGCCCAAGGGCAGAGGTGAATGTGGCCTCTGAGGACAGAAAACAGGGTAGGAGCCATGTTCACTGTTTCCACTGCCTGACTTAAGATGGGGCTGGGCAAGAAGTTGGTGACTGAGAGACAGCACATGAACGCATTGCAGAAAGACAAGGGGGCTGCTTCTCCTACTTCACACCAGAGCAGACTTCAGGGTCACACCTTCATCCTCTAAGTGTGTTCCTAAGACACACACTAAGCCAGTGTCCTTTACTTTGTTATTGCGCAATAACAATGCATTGTATGTTGGACTGATCTGTGAGCCGCTGTTATTTCTCACCACTAGATGGCGTCTACCAATAGAGAGGTTCAGGAACTGCACACGCAGTCTGCCAAGCAATAATTCCTGAGAGATCGATACAAGAAAACGTTTATATCCATTTATATACATGTGTATTCACTTCTTACCTGTGATCTCTTTTTGATACTGGCTATGAATCTACAGCCACCTGTCATTTGGCCAACCACGGAGGACTTCAGGAACATTTTAAAGTTGTCAGTTGAATACTAAACAGCTCTGGGCCATGTAAGTTGGCCGCTGTATAAGCCTAGTACCCGAGTTAGATCCCTGGGACTCAGAGTATCAGGGGAAAACAGACACTTAAAGGTTGTCCACAGACCTCTACATGAATGCCTAGGCATACTCTGTGTGTGTGTGTGTGTGTGTGTGTGTGTGTGTGTGTGTGTGTGAGATGAATTTAATTTTAAAAATAATATGTAAACTTTTTCACTGTGCAAGTCATTACATTAGACACCTCACATTACTTGGTGACAATTCCTGAGTCACTCTGAAATACCAGGTGGTAAAAAAAACTATAACCCCCTTGGTTTAAAGAAGTTGGAAGCAATGTGGGGAAAACAGTGTGTCAGTGCACTGTTCCACTTGCCTCTGCCATGCATTCATGCATTCATTCAACAAGCAGGGACTAGATGTCTGGTAGTGTAAGTGCTCTGGGGGAAGTTCTTGTTTGTCAGCTTCCATGACACAAGCCTTGAGGAAGTCAATTTAAAGAATTTGCTCCACCCTCACTTGCCTCTGTTGATTCTGCCTCTGTGGCAGTGAGGTAAAGCAGCAAGATGGGCTGCCTTGAATAGAGCAGAACGGCTCATCTTAGCGAGGGGAAGGGAGCACAGAGGTGGGGGAGACCCATTTGAAGCACAGTCTGAAGGGCCTACCTTCCTTTAAAGGCCCCTCATTCTAATTTCCCAGTATGCTCGCCCATCAACTGTAGACTGGTGAAGTATCGATTCGCCGATGATAGAACCCTTGTGTTCCAGTCTTCACAGAGCCCTGCCTCTGAACGCAGCCCCACTGGGGACCAAACCTTCAACCCATGAGCCTTTGAGGGCATTTCAGATCTGAATCCTACCACAGTCTCATCAGACTGCAGAGGTGGAAATGTTTACAACACTTAAATCACATAAAGAAACAGATGTTTGGGGGAGATTCTTACAAGTTACAAGGGAGAAATGAAGAGGAATGTGAAATGTCTGTCAAGTCCCGGTAGTTACCGCACCCCAGTTCCACGTGGGGATGCCTCCTCCGCCTGACATCTGCTTGTCTGCCTTATAGCTATACTCTTTACTTCCGGTGGGGCCTCAATGGAAAAAAAAATGCTGGAAAGAGACAGAAAAGCAAGAAGAGCAAAAAGTAGCCAAAGAGTTACCAAGTATGGCCAAGGGCAAGCTGTGCCAATTCTAGTCACACACCTGAAGACTGGATACTTGAACATGCCTTTGTTGTTGAGAGTGCCTTCATGTTTCAAAGCCAATGAGCAATTAGAGAAGAGAGCCAGGTGGGGTGGCTCATGCAGGTAATCTCCGCTCTCAGGAGCTTGAGACGAGAGGGCTGCCCTGAGTTCAGAAACGGAACAAGAACCTCCCAGAATGAGAAGGAAACATAAAACAAAGCCAAAGGACCTTGGTCCTCCTGACCCCAATGTTCCCAGAAACTGAAATCAGAGAATTAGCAAAAGAAAAAAAAGAAAAGAAAAGAAAAGAAAAGAAAGAAAGAAAAGAAAAGAAAGAAATGAAACGAAACCTGACAGCAACAAAATTTTACTTCCTTATTTCCAAAAATGGTAAGGAATGACTAAGCAAGGGGCTTGTGGCAGCCACCATGGGGAAACATCCAACACTCTCCCCTCAAGTGAATCACTGATTCTGTCTGCGGCTCAATGGTGGACACCCAGTCTATCAAGCTTCCCCCCAAGGCTGTGTTCACTGAGCATTCGGGATCAATGTTGTGATGATACACCACACTGGCTGCCGGTCCCTCCTGGGGTGCCTTCCTTCTCTGGCCTCCACGATCCAGAAAGGAACCATCACCAGCCGGTGACTTTCTAGATCCACAAGAATATCTCACATCGACTGTTTCCAAACCCCTGCTAACTTGAGACCTCGCTAGGCTCTGCTTGCTGCAGTTCCTGCTTCAGGAACAGGCTCCCAATTCATCAGGCATGGCTCCCAGACTTCTCCTCTGCTCTCTTCTCTCCTGCTCTCCTCCAGCCCACAGCCAGGCCTTCTGTGCTCTCATGTGCCCATCTGTGTTTCGGGTCCAACTCTGCCCCCATACTATCCTATGTGGCCTGGAAAGCAGCAAGAGTTGTCTGTCCGTCTCCCTGTCTGTATGTCTCATTGACTCCTGCTGGATCTCTTCCAATCCCCCTGCTCCCCTGTGCTCTTGCATGCCCTCCCTCATGGGATCAATCACTTCTCCTTGCATCAAGTCCCTCCAAGATTCCCTGCAGTCCCAAGAGAAGCCTTATGTCTTAGTCTGGCCCATCCTGTGCCCCAGCCTCCAGCACAATTCCTGTCTTCCTCCACAGAGCTGGTCACCACCTTTTAGTCATTGAACACCTCCTCTGTTCTCTCAGTATTATCTTCTGCCTTGCCCCACCTCCAGCCAGCCAGCGCTTGCTTTTTCCTTCTCAGATGGAGCATCTTCAGGGAGCCTTGACACCCCATACTAGGCTAGGATACCCCATCATGAGCCCCTAGTGATTTCTTGCATATAACCATGTCTTTTCCACCAGAATATGACCCAAGGAAGACAAGGTTTCTCATTTCCTCCCCCATGAAATAATTCCACCAGAGACCCTAGTATTAGCCCCAGACTGTCCTCTGCACCTGTCTCTGGGGACCCAGGGAGTGTGTCTACTAGGCTGCCTTTGCTGTGGGAGGGTCCCATGTGCCATCAAGGAATAGGCAAATCTTCACACGAAAGGCTGCAGTAGGTGACCTACAACTGTGTAACTAGAAAAGACAGGTGATCTCAAGATATGACAACATCTGTCCCTTGCACTAAACTGGGAAAAACAGTGATGACCTTTAAAACCATGACTTAGAGGCTGGAAAAAAGGACTCACTGGGTGTGATGGTTTATATATGCTTGGGCCAGAGAGTGGTACTATTAGGAAGTGTGGCCCTGTTGGAGTAGGTGTGTCACTGTGGGCATGGGCTTTAATACCCTGCTTCTAGCTGCCTGGAAATCAGTCTTCTGCTAGCAACTTTCAAATGAAGATGTAGAACTCTCAGCTCCTCTGCACCATGCCTGCCTGGATGCTGCCATGTTCCCACCTTGATGATCATGGACTGAACCTCTGAAGCTGTAAGCCAGCCCCAATTAAATGTTGTTCTTATAAGAGTTGCCTTGGTCACGGTGTCCGTTCACAGCAGTAAAACCCTACCTAAGACACTAGGTGAGAGCCCTGGCTGCTCTTCCAGAGCACCTGGGTTTCATTCCCAGCACCCATGTGGTAGCTCACAACCATTGTAACTCCAGTTCCAGGCCATCCAATACCCTCTTCTGGCATTAATGGGCATCAGGCATGTACTTGGTGCACATACACATGTGCGGGGAAAATATTCATACACATAAAAATTAAAATAAAATTAATTTTTAAAAAAGTCATCACTTTAAACCTGGGTGTGGTTATTCGCAGCTGTGAACACAGCATCTGCAAACAGGCAGGAAGTTTGAGTTTGCAGTTAAGTGAGGCTACACAGACTGTTTAAAAACAGCTCAGGCTATAGAGGGAGACTTCCTCTCAAAATGCCAAAGATAAACAAGTATATAATCCAAAGTGGAAACTTCTGGTGTCTTTGGAAAGTCAGTTCTGTCAAATGATGTTTTGCTGGGGCACACAGGTGAAAGGATGTTTTGCTAAAGCAGACACGTGGAAGGACATGTGATGTTTAGGCAGACTGTAACTATGACCCCACAGACAGTAGGAGCCTGAGCACTGGTTTGCCTTGCTCTCCCTTGCTGCTCTTCGCTGACAGCACACATCTATTGGTGCACCTTACACTGCGTTGCTGAGCATAGTTTGTCCTGACTTCACGGAGAGAAACTCGACAAAGAACTTCTCATGAGGTTCCAGTGGCTTCTCTGCCACCTCCACGGACTCTGGCTGGTTGACAAGCCTCTTGGTTTCCTCTGGATTGAACTGCCCTTGCTGATTCCTGTGCGGTGTCTGCCGAGTGGACTGAAGCTGCTGGTTCATGTTTGGTGTTTGCTAGTAGACTGGACTGAGAACAATGAAGATTGGAATTGCCCCCAAAGAACTCTTTCTAAACAGGTCTACTCCTCCTGTACCCTAATAGCCCTCTTTTTCCACCACCTCTGGTGGGTGGTGGGCTAGAGGAAAGGTTCAACCCTTATTAAAGTAGGCTGAGAAAAATGTATGCCTACAGGTGGTGCCCAGTGTAGCTTAGGCATAATGGGTAACTCTGCTTCTAATGTGGTAGAGGGACCTGCAGATTATGAGGGGTCAGCAATGTTGCTTAAGGAGATTGGCAAAATGGCAGCTACTGCCACTGGATGGTCTCCTACTGTGTTCCTGGAAGCGGGGGTGTCTGGTTTTGCTTCGAAGTCTTCATGTGTACCATTTTGAAAAAAGATTGAGGGAGAAGTTGAAAATGCAGAAAGTTCACTCGGTTCTCTTGAGGGAGAAGCTGAAAATGCAGAAAGTTCACTCGGTTCTCTTGTGTTAGAAAGGGTTGCAGAGGTGGCTTTGCAGGCAGAGAATTTGCAAATCGTGGTGGAGATGCTTGGAGAGCAAAAAGAACCAGCGGGAGGAAAACAGAGTTTAGGCTTAATGTCTGAGGCTGGGAATGTACCACAGGATGAACAAGGGAAAGAAAATAGACTGGAAGGTAATATGCTGCCCTGCCGTGCTCCACAAACTTTCACTACCAGGTGTTCGAAGTGCTTCGGTGAGACAAGGGGCCTGGAAGAGCAAGAGGTGCCCCAGGGACAGCGGGTTAATGTGAAACCAAGTGCACTGCCAGGGGATTTGCTTGGGGCTACACAGACACCTTCAGCCTTCCGGTCTTTGTGTAGCATATGCGTGCTAAGGATGGTGTACAGGGCTTGTACATGCTTACACTGAGTTGACCTGGCATCCAATAGAAATGCTAGATTTAAAACATTTTAAAGTAGGCTGTGAAAAATATATGCCAACAATAATCAATTAAAATTCAGTGGGACCAGTTGCATTTTTTTAACCAACCGCCTCCCTGTTTGTATGTGTGTGTGCACATGTGAGTATGTATATATGAGAGTATGTGTGTGAGTATGTATGTTTGTATGTGAGTGTGTATATGTGCATGTGTGTGAGTGTATATGTGAGTGTGTGTGTTTGTGTGTGTGTACGTTCTGTTGAATTATTTCTTACAACTTTAGTTAGCTCTCTAATCCTTCTCCCCAGCCTACAGCTCAGCCTCTTTGGCTCTTTCCAGTGGGGACAAAACCCAGCATCAAAGTGAGGTGCTGCCCTGCCTCTGTGGGTGCTCTGAGAAAAAAGCCAGCACCAGGAAAGAGTAATGAGAAGGAAGAGGAGGGGGACCTGGCATGCCTCAGTTGGCAGAGTCCTTGACCAGCATACAGGAGCCATACGGTCAACCCTAAGCCTATGTGGAACCTTAACTGTAACCCAACCACTCAGGAGGTTGGCTAGGCAGAGTCGGAAGTTCAAGGTCATTCTCAGCTACACAGTATCAGGGCTAACCTAGGATACTTAAGACTCTGTCTCAAAAAAAAAAAAAAATGACAGTGGGCCACACTGAGGGAAGGGCTGTAGACTGGCTTTAGGCAGACCCTGGAGAATGGGACACTATTACCCTCTTGATTATATCTCAGTGACTCATGTGACCTGCTGTTGCTTTCATACTGTACTTCCTGACAGAAGCCTGCTCACTCAGGGAAGGCAGGTCCTGCCGCTGGCACTCTCCTATAGAAAGCTTAAATCTGTCTCTCAGGAAGACAAAGCCATTCATTCAGAGGCTCTTACCCACAGCCATGGTTGCCCGAGAATAGCATTTCCTTCACCAGGCCTGGGAGCTAGTTATAGGACTCCAGGGATATACTCAGCCACCCGAACACCTCAGTCTGATTGGTGCCATCCCCAGCATCCCATACATGGACTAATGAATGACCTTGGACTCCTGGTCCTCCTGCCTCTACCTCCAGATGGCTAGGATCACAGTTTTGGGCCATCATACCTGACTCGTGTAGTGTCAGGGAATGGAAACTGGGCAAGCCAGGCAAATGTGCTATCCACTGAGCTCTCTCCACAGTTAGATGTGCAACCTCTTCTGTAAGATAAGAGGTGGCACACCTTTTCTGAAGTGCTGAAGGAGGGGTAGCAGCGATTGATCGTTGGCCTGGGATACAGGTGTCTTCTGATCTTCTAGTAGTTAGGTGGCTGCAGTATGTCTTTCTTCTTACACATTCTATCTAGGTCCTCACTATAGCCGATGAAGGGGTGTCCGCTCGCCCTGAACCAGGGTGGGCACCGTGACTGCCCCGCTGATGGCCTGTGGAGATGGGACGGCTGTGTAGCATCTAAGCCCATGTTGGGAATGCGCCTTGGGCTTGACTTTGCTGTCTTGCTTCTTCACTCTTGGAATCCTGTGCTGTTGGAAGGCTCAGGCAGCCATGGAGAGGCCTGCATGGCACAGAACGACGCCCAGCCCTTTATGGAGTGTTCTAGTCCAGTTACGTGAATATACACCCCGACAGTGTGTTCCAAGGCTCTGTGGAAGAAGCCCTTCAAAGCTGCTGCTGCCGCTAGAAGCAGAGGAGCTCTTCCTACTGGCCTGACTTACAGCAGATTGACAAACATATTATATCCTTTGCTTGTATAAAGAGACAGCAGGTGGTCGGAGGCCAAACCACGGGATCATATCTGATCTTGCCTGATATCAGAAGCTAAGTGTGGGCAGGCCAGGTTAATACTCCAATGGGAGGAGTCAAAAGCGACTGGCATTGGCCAGAGGTTTTGCGTGCAGTTCTCGAGGCTCTCCCTGAATCTTGATGTGCCTGAGTAACTGGATGACTTTGCTGCCTCCAAGTCTCTATTCCAGGTAGGATTTTTTAAAAAAAATTTTTAAGTGTGTGTGTGTGTGTGCGCGCATGCGTTGTGGGGGTGGGGAAGGATCAAAGAGTCCTCCTGAGTGCTCTCCATCTCTGCCCACAGGTTCTCCTCCAGCTGGCAAAGCGGCAGGAACCTTGATGCTTGCCATGGCCAAGTGGCAGGGGAGAAGCAGGTGGATCGGCCTCTGGGAAAGCCACACAGGTCTTGGCTCAGGACTTCACAAGGGCCAGGATCCACATGGAGAAGACATCTTTTTTTTTTTTTTTTTTTTTTTTTTTTTTCTCCTCCTCTGGGGGACAGAGACAGGAGGATCCCTGGGACCTGCC
>NC_034609.1:48662364-48667085 GCF_900095145.1 Mus pahari
CCCCTGCTGTCCTGGAACTCACTTTGTAGACAAGGCTGGCCTCGAACTCAGAAATCCACCTGCCTCTGCCTCCTGAGTGCTGGGATTAAAGGCAGGAGCCACAACGCCCGGCTGGAGAAGACATCTTTATATGAGAAGTATGGAATCCAGAGAAAGATGAGGGACAGGTAGACTCTAATCCAGCCTTACAGGCAAGGACAGATGTGAGATAGATTTTATTGTAAAATATTTAGTATTAGTATTTCCAAAAAATATTTTAAAACCACCTACTCATAGAGCTTACATGAGTTCTTCCTCTAATTCTCCAGATTTGAAGACTCACTCCAAAGTTTTGTCTCCTGCATCTCTCCTTGAATTCCTATTCTCCAGTCTGTCAGCTCACCCCATCTGGAGGAGACCTTGATGTTAAATACTGAAGATGTCTTCCAGGTTCCATAGAGAGACACACTGAGTTGGATTGCAGATAAACCCTCAGGGGAGGCAGAGCAAAGGGGGTTCTTTGGTTTATAGATTATAGAGGAGAGAGATCTCCGAGTTAGCAGGTGACCGGGGAGCTAGAAGCGTCCTCAAGCCTGTAATTTACAAAGGTGACCTTATTATCCTACCCTAACTTGGGGCTGCTATATGCTGGGAGCTTAACAGTTTAGGGAATGCACTAGGCCGGATGTAAGGCATGGCTGATCCCCTCTACAGGGGATGATCTGTGATCTATCACTTGCCCCGAGCTCCAAGCCAACTCTCCTTCCTTCCTCCGGGCACTTCTCCAGCCTCTAGGTGGCCTTCTCCTAGTGCTCTGACCGTCACTGGTCTGATCCTGCGAGCTTCCTGCCTGCCCTTTTCACCTCTGTCCAGTTCTAATCCATCCCGTTCTCCGTTGGGATGTTAGGAATGACTTTTGTAAGGTTTGATGTAGTTGTGTAATTTCCTAGGAAGATCCCCAGAGTTCCGAAAGTACTTTCCCCAGCAATATTACCTGCCCTTCTGTGACTAAATATGTCATTTCTTCCACAAAGGGTCTTGGGCCGTTGGTGGCTCCTCTTGCATCCGCAAACATACAGGGTCAGAAAGCTGCCTAGATCTTATCAGGGAAATACCTTCCTGACTTCCAGGGCAGAGGAAAAAAAAAATTTCAGCCACTGCCAACACATTCTGATAGCATGATCTTTTACATTAAAAAAATAAATCTAAATTATTATCCAGACCTAGCAGTGTGGGTCTGTGGTCTTGGCTACCCAGGGGGCTGAGAATGGATCAAGAGCTAGTTAGCCCAGAGACTGTTGCTCTGCCTCTAGTCTTTTTCAGAACCAAAGGATTCAGCAGTTGCTGCCTCAAGACCCCTGCTGCAGGCAACTACACCAGTGTTAACTGGATCCTTGAATCCTTTAGTGTGCAGTGTGCCAAGTGTTATTGGCGACAACCAACTGGACACGGTAGTCTCTGTAAATGGTTTATCTTGACTATCGATCAAATGGAAGCATAACACCTCTGGGTGTGTCTATGAGGGTGCTCCAGAGTCGGTGAGAGCCAAGGGATTCGACCTAGTCAATGGGTGACGGGAGGAAGCCTAAGATGGGAGAAGGCAGGAGGTACCAAGTAGCCTTAGCTGGAGGAAGGAAGTCACTTGGGCACATGTCTCTGCGGGTTCTGTCTGACCTCTCTCCCTGTATGACCCTTCCTCTGCTTCCTGCCTGCGGCAGAGTGAAGGATAGATAGTGTCTGCCACACACACGTACCACCTTGACGTTCTGCTCGAGGATACATGGCTAAAAAGTCAGAGTTTTAGATGCAGTGAAAGCATGTTCTGTTGTGTGCTTTGTCATAAAATGAAAAATTAACCAAGATAGGAGGTTTCCATGTAAGTCCTGAATGTGTTTCCCATCATCCCTTGGGGGATGCTTTTGCCTATGTTTCTTCATACGACTCATGACTCAGGAGTTGACAGATGCACAACAATTGGTAGAACATTGAGTCACGGGGCTGGTCATGGTGGCACACGCCTTTAGTCTCGGTACTCAGGAGGCAGAAGCAGGTGGATCTCTGAGTTCGAGATCAGCTTGGTCTACATAGTGAGTTCCAGGACAGCCAGAGTTAAATAGTGAGACCCCATCTCTAAAGGGTAAGGACAAGAGAGATGGCTCAAGCGCTCTGACTGCTCTCCCTGAGGACCTGGGTTCAATTCCCAGCACCCACACAGAAGCTCAAAACCATCTATTATTCCATTTCCAGAAGGTCTGACTGTCCTGTGACCTCCACAGGCACAGCACACATGACTCAGACATGCATATTTGCCTAACCATCCATACATATAAAAGTATATAAATCTGTTTCCAAAACCAAATGTTAACTTTAGAAAGCTTTGCAGTTAATTTGACATAAGTGTGTGTGGGGGTACACGTGTGGGTGTGTGAATGTTGAGCACAAACATATGATTGTGTATGTACATGAGTGTGGAGGCCAAAGGCTGACACTACATATTTTTCCTCTATCACTTTAATCCTGTTTTTTTTTTGTTTTTTTGTTTGTTTGTTTGTTTTTTGTTTTTTGACACGGGGTCTCTCACTGGGTCCAGGGCTCAGCAATTGGCTCAGCCAACTGGCCAGCAAGCTCTCAGGATCTGCCTGTCCTTGCTCACTCTCATGGCACTGCTGTGACAGATATGTGCTGCCTTGCTCTGATTTTAATGTGGGTGCTGGGATCCACAGTCAGCCCTCATCCATACGTGGCAGACACTTTACCCACTGAGCATCTCCCCAACCCCTTAATATAGACATCATTTATTATCAGAAACACATTAATGTTCAGCTTGTATGCCTATCTCACTCACTCTGAAGCCTATGTTCTGCTAACCTAACACCAAACTCCTCCCAGGATTAATTACCCCAGTGATCTTCCTCTCCATCCAGCTAGTGAACATCTAAGGTCTCCATAGAGCCTGATGGTGCAAGTCTGTATCCTGGGTACCTAGGAGGTTAAATCAGGAGGGTCAAACGTTCAAAGACCACCCGGGCCTGAGAGTGAGTTCAAGACTAGCCTTAGTAACTTAACTAGACCCTGTCGCAAACGTCTTAGCGGGGCTGAGCTATAGCTCAGTGACAGCGAGCTTGATTAGTGTCTAAACCCTGGGTTAGATTCCTAGCACTGAACGTGAAAAGGTGAATCGGGCAGAGGAAAAGGAGGAGGAGAGGGGAAGGAGAGAAGGGGAAGAAAAAGAAGAAAAAAGGAGATGAAAAAGGAGGAGGAGAGGGGAAGGAGAGAAGGGGAAGAAAAAAGAAGAAAAAAGGAGATGAAAAAGGAGGAGGAGAGGGGAAGGAGAGAAGGGGAAGAAAAAGAAGAAAATAGGAGATGAAAAAGAGGGAGGGGGAGAGGGGAAGGAGAGAAGAGGAAGAAAAAGAAGAAAAAAGGAGATGAAAAAGGAGGAGGAGAGGGGAAGGAGAGAAGGGGAAGAAAAAGAAGAAAATAGGAGATGAAAAAGAAGGAGGAAGAGAATAAGAAGAGGAAGGAAAAAAGAAGAGGAAGGAGACTGAGGAAGAGGAGGGAGAGGAGGAGAAGGAAAAGGAGGAGGAGGAGGAGGAGGAGGAGGAGGAGGAGGAGGAGGAGGAGGAGGAGGAGGAGGAGGAGGAGGAGGAGGAGGAGGAGGAGCAGTTGTTATATTTTTGCCTGGAGAAAGCCAGCCATGTCTGGGTTAGGTAGAGAAAGAGAGTGAATGGATGAATAAATACACATAAAACTCAAGCTCTGTGTCTGTATAATCTTTGTCATATGAGTTCAGAGCTTACACAGTTTATACACACACACACTCAGAGAGAAAGAGAGAACGTTAAGATGAGAGCACTTGACACTCTTTGCATTTCCCAGTTAAAGTATCAGACTCTCTGAGGTAACACGATTTACTCAAAGGCACAGCTGGCGGAGGTCACAGGGCATCAGCCCCCAGCTCTCCTGTGAAGTCGCTCCCACCTCCAGCCCACCTGTTGCTTCCTGGACATGGTGTCTGTGTAGACCCAGTTTCTCAGAGCATAGCAACCCAAGGCTGGTTGGCTGGAAGTATATGAGGCAGAGAACTGTGGGCCTCTAGCAGCTGGAAAGTAGCCTGTGGGGTTCGTTTTTACCATTTGTGTGCACTCGAGCAGCCATAGCAACAAACTCACCCGAAGGAACCCACAGGGGATGGAGGGACAAGCCTTTGTCCGCACAGGGAGTCAACAGCAAGCTGGACACAACCATCACCAAAGAGGAGTAAACTCACATCAGCAGGGCCAGCCCCACTGCAGGGTAAGTACCAGCGAGGTCATCTGTGGATTCATAATCCCTCCCTTCCAGTTCCTCCTCTTCCAGTGTCAGAGTATATGCGAATGAAGCTGAGTAAGCTGCCTCCACTCTGAGGTCTGCTCGTGCATGCGTGCGTGTGCATGTGTGCGTGCGTGTGTGCATGCATGTATGTGCATATGCATGTGTGTGTGTATGTGTTTATAACTACACTGGTCAGTGTATATAGGTGCATGTGTGTGTGCACAGAGGCCAGAGGTCAACCTCAGCTGTTCTTCCTCAGGAACTATCCATCTTGTTTTTGAAGCAGGGCCTCTCAGCCGGGCGTGGTAGCGCACGCCTTTAATCCCAGCACCTGGGAGGCAGAGGCAGGCGGATTTCTGAGTTCGAGGCCAGCCTGGTCTACAAAGTGAGTTCCAGGACAGCCAGGGCTATACAGAGAAACCCTGTCTCAA
>NC_034609.1:48667150-48690945 GCF_900095145.1 Mus pahari
TCTAAATGAAATTTCACAGCCCTTCATCCAAAAGAGAAAGAAAGAAAGAAAGAAAGAAAGAAAGAAAGAAAGAAAAAAAAAAAAAAAAAAAAAAAAAAAGAAAGAAAAGAAAAAGAAACAGAAAAAAGAAAGAAAGAGGCCTCTCAGTGAGCATAGAACTCACCGAGTTCTTTATGCTAGCTGCCTGGTGAGCCCCAGAGATCCACCTTCCAGCACAGGACTATGAACATGTACCGCCACAACTCATGTGCACAAAACTGCAAGAGCACCCCTACCACAAGGCACAATGTCGGGACCACTAGGCCTGCAGAAAGGCTTCACGGCTATGCACCAGACTTTCCCAGCACAGCAAGGTCAATAGCAAAAGTTCCCACCTTCTTCCCAGAGAACCAGTCCAAAGGTCACTGAGGGTACGATGGAGCCTCGCCGGGGGTCGCTGGGCCACACTGGCTGCAGGAGACCCTCCGAGTCAGTGACTTTAGACTGAGCTCTTATGATTCCTTTCTGGGGCCCTTTCCTTCCGGTATAGAAAGAAACACAGATTGGTGTTCAAGGACCCTGAGCCTCGAATGAGTAAACGCCCTGGTTCCCAAACTTCTGCATCGAATTCTCTGAGCCAGCAAAACAAAACTGTGACTCTCACCTCAAAGGAGAAGGGTTTGCTCTGGAGCCAAACAGGAGCGACCACGGCTTGGGAACACGGACGCGGGTTCCTCAGATTCCACGTTACAAGGTAGCAACAATTTCACAAGGTTTTGATAGCTATAGGACAAAGAGATCCACCAATCAAGACAGAGGTGGAATGTATATTGTGGGGTCCTCAGGTGGGTGGTTTGGAACATAGCCTCTGTGATAGGCCTCAGATGCTATCAGATGGCATTCTTAGTCCAGGGGCCTGTTTCTACATTCCAAAGAGATTTCCCTAATAGTCCTAAGGATATTCGGTGGATGATGGATGCCTATCAAGAGGACTGACATACTCTGGATCCTCACCTGTAACATTCCAGCAGTCCATCGATCAGCCTGTGGTGTGATTAGCACAAATGTGGCTTTTTTTTCCTCCCTGAGAAATCCAGCACACAGAGTGCTGAGAGACTCACATAGGGATTTTAAAGACCCTAGTCTGCAGCTCCGGGATGAGAGACCTGGATTTTGGGGCTTCCTGCTTGAGACTCACAGCCACGCCCTTCCCTTACCAGCATGAAGTGTTCTCCCTTCTACTTCCTGGGGAAACACTACAGGGGAGGTATTGAACCTAACTGTCCCAGGTTATAAAGGGACAACTTACACTGCTCCCAGTGTTGCTTGCTTTGCCATGCCTTTCCCCTGACGTTGTTCACAACAACAGAAAACTGTGAATGTTTCCTGTTATATTCAGTACATTGCCAAATGATAGCAAGCTATCTGTTGTGCGGTTCAGTGTTATCTTGAAATATGGAGTGTAGCTGATAGAATTCTCATGGACATATCATCTATAATCTTAAACATGTTTCAATAAGATCCAAACTTGGGGGATTACATCACCACACAGGGTTGGCTGGCCCCCATTGGGCTGCCCCGTTCGATCACATTGAAGACCTAGGACAGAATTTGTTCACAAAGAGGTCCTTAATAAATAATAAATAGAGCAAGAAAAGAGAGCCATCATTCTAGACACATGGCTGGAAATACCTCTATTGATCTTTGCTCCCCCACAAAGCCCACATAAATATATAATGGCATTATTGAACCAGATTCCACCGAGCGAATGAACTGTGGTATTTGAAAGAGACATCTGTGATACTATGGGACAGAATTCTAAAAATGAGATTTAAAAAAATGAACTCTCTTTCCCTCTCTCTCTTCTTGGAGGGATAGTCAATCCATTTCTAATTCCTGTTCCTAAAAATAAGGTCCTCAAAGCATCCTAGATTCCTGGAGTTGGAAGCAATCCTAGAAGGGAGTGAATCATCATCCCTACATCCCATTAGGATACGCCAGGCTTGAGTTTAAATCCTAGGGCACTGCACACCTACCGAAGGTCGTGCCCAAACACAGGGCAAAGAATGATCCCTGACCCCTGGGGAGGGAGGGGAAGGGATCAGTATCCAGAAGGTTTCTATTCAGGTGCCTTCCCTGGGTACAGAGAGTGACAGCAGGCCAGGAAGCAGGCAGAGAAATGGAAACACTTGGAAGGCTCTGTATCGACAGGAATGGCGTGGTTTCAGAGCAGAGCCTGGTATTCCTCTAGAGTATGCAGAACAGGGTGTTTTCCCACATATGGCCCACCCAGGATGCCATCCATGGTGGACTATGAGGATTCTCATGACTTCTGCTGTCCAGACGAAAACCCCAAGGTCTCCCTTTTAAGTCTTAGTTATTTGTCTCGTTGCTCCGACAAAATGCCTGGCCAAAGCTACTGAAGGGGTAGGTTTTCCTTTGGCTCCCTGTTTAAGAAGAAGTCCACCACAGTGGGAAGGCATCGGGGCAGGAGCGTGAGGCAGCTGGTTGCATTATGTCCACAGTCTAGAAGTAGAGAGAGGGGACATTGCTGCTGTAAGGTGGCTCTCTCCTTCCTAATTCAGTCATGCATTGAGGGTGCATCTTCCCTGTTCGGTTAAGCGAATGTAGGTAACCCCTGGCCAGTGTACCCAGAGGTTTGTCTCCCGGGCTAGTCTAGATCCTGTCAAAATGGCAATCAGCAGTAACCATCGCACTGAGTTTTCTCAAAGTAGATAGCAGACTAACTTGACTCTGTATAGAATAGCTGCGGAGAGACGACTCTGAAAAACTTGCTGTACTAATGTCACGTCACAAGCAAAGTGAAGGAGTGGCTCAGGTGACACCTGCACAGCCATGCGACATGCAGGAGTACCAGACCCAGACTCAGCATCTCTATGCCGCAGAGATAGAACCTGGCTTTCTGTGATTCAGACTCCCAGCTGAGAGGGGAAGACAGCATATGCAGCACACACACACACACACACACACACACACACCAATGTCTCCCACAGGGAAACAGAGCAATTGATCTAGGAAAAGGCTACCCTGAGAAAAAAGAATGGGAAGAAAGAAATAGAAGAATATCCAAGACTACACTCCCCTGCACGTCCGCTATACCCGAGGACGGCTGCCTTCCTGACACGTCTCAATCCTTGCCTGGGCAGAGGAGCCAAGGGAAACAAATGTCTTTGCTAGGACTTGTGAGAGGGGCATGCTTATCTTGTAGTTCTAGATAGCCTGGTGTGGTTGAAACTGCCTAAGAATCACAGCCGTGGGTCTGCCCACAGGGCCGGAGGCTGGCTCTCCACACTGAAGCTCATGGCCACCTTCTAAGCGAGACTCGAAGAACCAGGATTTAGACAGGGAGGCATATAAAACCCTGGCCCGCCTTATTCTGGAAGCTTTTCTTTTGCATTCAGGTGTTATCTATCAGAAATCTCTTTTTATTTTCCTTTAAGTTATGTGTGCAAGCCTGTGTCTCTGTGGGTGAGTGCTCCTGCCCTCGGGTCCCGTTGGAGTTGGGGTCAGGGGCAGTTGTGAGCTGCCTGATCTATGTGCTGGGAACAACTCAGGTCTTCAGCAAGAGGAGTGCTGCATGTTCTTGATGCTGAGCTGTTTTCCCCGCATGCTTCTCTTTACCAGAATGCTTCTCGTGTCTATGAGGATGACTCAATGGGTAAAGAACTTGCTCCACAAGCCTGACTTGAGTTTGGATTCCCAGAAGCCATACCACAGCTGGAGACAAAGCCTCCACCTCTGTAATCCCAGGGCTGCCACAGAGAGGTGGGAGGCAGAGACAGGAGAAGTTCCATAAGCTTGAGGGCCAAGGAGCCCAGACTACAGAACAGCACAGGACAGGAGAGTCCCCATCTGAAACAAAGTAGAAGGCAAGGGATGACACCCAGCTTGTCCCCTCACCTCCAAACCTGTATCATGAAATGCATGTGCCCACACTCATAGTCACACCCAGATGAGTGTCCATGTGCATGTGAGAATACACACACACACACAGATGCACACATGCACATATCCATGCATGCATGTACCCACACATGCCTGCAGGCAAGCACATGCACACATGCACACTCACACATATACATACTCACACTCATGCACCTACACATGCATGTAGGCATGCATGTGCATACATGCACACACACAGATGCACACATCCATGCACACATTCACCCATACATGCATGCAGGTATGCACATGCACACACACTTGCACACACACACAAATACATACACTCTTTTTTTTTTTTTTTTTTTTTTTTGGTTTTTCAAGACAGGGTTTCTCTGTGTAGCCCTGGCTGTCCTGGAACTCACTCTGTAAACCAGGCTGGCCTGGAACTCAGAAATCCACCTGTCTCTGCCTTCCAAGTGCTGGGATTAAAGGCATGCACCACCACCGTCCGGCCAACAGACACTCTTTCTAAAAAGTGATTTTTTTTTTTTACAACCATTACAGTGTGTAGAAATGCACCCCACACCTCCTGAACGTGCACACCATTCCACTTTGTTTCCTTGAGGCTGATTGGCTCCCACTGAGAGTGAATAGAAAGGCCACAGTTTTTCATCTTTAAGATTCAGTTTAAGCACCGGCATCTTCTCCAGCACTTCAGCCAGAGCCTGCCAGGAAATGACCAGGAGTGTAGTGCCGCTACAGCTCACTGCATATGAGGCACACCCGGTATGTCAGCTGAGAAACAGCTTTATAACATGATGCCTCACTGTGCCCCTTATATATTCAACAGGACACATGACATCCATGCACCTGGGCATGTGTCCAGATTACCAAAAACTTGTCTTAAGTTGATCTGTTCAATAAATAGTGGGTAGTTACTATGTATTACATATCATGAGAATTATGTTAGAAGGCGGCAAGACCAGCATTCATGAGGAACAAGAAATGGGCCAGGGAGGTGGTGCAGAGGGTGGGGGGAGGAGAGAGAGGAAAAAAAAAGAGAGAGAGAGAGAGATCGATCTAATTATGAATGGTGATGCTGAACTTAAAAGATGTCCAGGCATGATGGTATAGGTCTTTAATCTTACCTCTCAGGAGGCAGAGGCAGGAGGAGGTGCACATTCTACAACCAACAATAATGAATGAATGAATGAATGAATGAAATACTTCTATTTGTGTATATATGTGTGGTGTGTGTATGTGTGCATGTGTATAGGCTCATTGATGTGTTTTATAAAGCCAAGGGTATGTTTTATAGTTTGGTGGTGCGGTGGTAGGGGGTACCTCACTGGGCCCATGCCGTGGCATCCTTCCCTCTGAGGTACCAGTCATATAATGGGTACAATATAGTATAAAGTTTATGTGGGGGCATGGGAAGGAATGTAGAGGAAATGCCAACATTCATGGTCAACTTTTGTTCCTTCCTCAGTCGATCTCCAGCTTATACGTTGAGACAGGGCCTCTCACGGAACCTGGAGTTCACCAATTCAGCTAGACTGGCTGGTCGCTGACTCTCCATCTCTACCAGCACCGGGGCTACAGATGTTCACACAGTACCTGGCTTTCCCTGTAGCTTCTAGAGATCCCAAATCAGGCGTTCACACTTGCCTGGCAAGCACTTTACTAACCAAGCCATCTCTCAGCCTTTCCTAAAGAGGCAAAGGCCAGTCGTAACATCTCACCTCTTAGGAAGTGACAGAGAAGTGTGTGTGTGTGTGTGTGTGTGTGTGTGTGTGTGTGTGTGTGTGTGACCAAGAGGCCGTGTGTGGGACCATTACCACAGATACTCCACACAATACAACTAATAAAGTCCCTCAGAATGAACAGTTCTTTGTCTGTCTGTAGGTCACTGTACCGGCGCATGGGCAGGGAAGCAAGGGTTACATCAAAGGCAGCATGCTGTGATCTGAGATGACCAGGCTCTCGATGACAAAGGCTGGACAGGGGTAGCTGACACGGGCAGTTGGAGGATGGGGGGCGGGGCGGACAGGGTATGCAGGGTGAGCTACCCAGAGCACCACTGAATTCTAGCAGGGGCAGCCTATGGGGAGTGAGCTCTCCCAGCTGAGACCCAGAGTTACCCTGGAAATGTAAGCAGTATTTGATTTATGTTGGGGGCATGGAGATTTGGGGTCAGGCCCATTAAGGACAAGCAAGCATACCTGAGTCTGAGCTTTGAGACTGGGGAGATGCCAATTATATTGTTCTGGTTGTCTCTTCTTCTCTGGTAGTGTCTATCCCTGCCGCGTCATTTATGGGTCTGGAGAGAGCCGTAAAACCACGGAGCAGCGGCAGATGAATCCGGGCTATTAGAGAAAACAAGGTGGATTTGAGGGATCTTTAGCCTCCAAATCCAAAGGCTTTCTCTAAACCTAAACGCCCTAACAACCTTGAGTACTTGGAAAGATCATCTGTCTTCCTCCTGTGAAATTTTACTTACAGAGAAAACACGGCTCCATGCCTCGAGCCCTTTGGGCCTTCTGCAGTTAAGGTTTTACGGTCTGATAATTGCATTATAAAAGTCTAAGTAACTCAAAAATGCTCTTTAGGATTAGGGTCTGAGAAGAGTGTTCATCTCAGAAAAGTGGGGGATGAAGTAGACCCGTCTCCCCATCTCTGAACTGGAGGATTATGGACGTCTTTGGAATAAGCCAGGGTGTCCAAACCACCCCCTGGTGTAAGCAAGGAAGCTGGGGTTTCAACTCCAGCCATGATGCCTGGGCAGGGATTGTGCAGGGAGAATCGCTCAGTGAGTTCTGGGGGGACAGGGAGTCCAAAACATCGGACGGGATGGGGTTTTGTGCCCTGGGTGCAGGGCAAAGGGGTGGAGATCCAGGGAGGATCCAGACTCATGGAAAACCCACCCGTGTATGAACACCACCAGTGGGAAGCATCTGGGCATCTGGGTTCTCACGTTATGAGGCCACGCGTGTGATGGTCTCATGTCAGGAAACAGGACAGCAGGTTAGGGGGGCATTCACCTGGAACCCCCGTCCCTCTGGGCTACCAAGGTGGCTGTCCTGGAAGCCTGCCTCGGTCCATCCTCCTTAGAAGGGATCTCCTTGCAGCCTTTCTCTTATTCCTCCTGAGTGTTTATCCTTTGTCTCCTCACCGTGGGTGTGTTTGGTGAGCATCCATTACAGCTCCCACCATGGAGGTAGCCTTTGTCCCTTAACTCAGAAATGCTTCTGAGCCGATGTGGATCAGAACCTGTGGTCACCGAAGAGACAGCATCTCCCCGCCCCCTCACAGTGTCCCATCTTTATACAAAAACAGACATCTGTAAAAACTACTGTTCTAAATCAGACCACTGGCAAAAGTAGGGACGTACGTATTGTTGTTGGTTTATTTTTTGTTTCATAAGTATTTGCTTCCTTGTCTTATTTCCCTCAATCTCATGACATTCATCAGCCCCTCCCCCCACAAATACAAGAATCCATTACACAATCCAAAAGCTTCTCTTCCTTCCTTCCTTCCTCCCTCCCTCCCTCCCTCCCTTCCTTCCTTCCTTCTTTAACGAAATATCCATTCTGATTTAGGCTAAAGCTCTTTTTATTTGGCCCATGTGAGTAGATGTGGCTTTGCTTCAACTTGTGTGTGAGGAGGCACAGCAAAGGAATTGTCAATGTCACTGCTCAGTTATTAGGGGAAGGTTTTTATTGTGAATAAGAGAGAGAACATATCCAGAGGCATCTGGACAAATCCGGAACAGAGGGAAGGAGAAACGGACTGGATGTGGCGAGGGCGACTGATGTGGGAGAGGTAGTAGAGCTACTGAGATAGCAAGAACACAAGAGAGGGGGGAGGCAGAGGGAAATGGGGAAGGAGGAGAGAAGAGGGGAGGGGGAAAAGGGGAGGGGGAGAGGGGAGGGAGGAGAGAGGTATATGACAGGTATATGACAATGGAGACCCATAGACCCCCTCCCCTCTCTCAACTTTCTTGGGCATCTTCTTGATTGATGATTGATGCAGGGTGCCCAGCCCATTGTGGATGGTACCTTCCCTGGGTAGGTAGTCCTGGGTTCTATAAGAAAGCAGGGGGGGCAAGCGATGAGGAGCAAGCCAGATAACTGCACCCCTCCATGGCCTCCGCACCAGCTCCAGCTTGCCTCCAGGATCCTGTCTCCAGGATCCTGCCATGGCTCCGCCCACTGAAGGGGTGTGACTTGGAGGAAATGTAAGTCCCTTCTTCCTCTACCTGCTTTAGGTCAGAACACTACCTTTGAGTTGTGACCACAACACCCCTTACTCCATTACATTGCTTTCGCAGGATTATATAATCACAGCTACAGCCTGATAGAGGGAATTTCACAACTAGGGTTCCCAGATGACTCTGGTTTGTGTCATGCTGGCAAAACACCAAGCAGCACAGATAGTCTGTCACAGTACGTGAGTCAAGGAGGCAGGTACATGAAGCTGGTCCCCTCACACACAGAGACAGGAGGCAGACAATGCTGAATGTATCTGCTGCTCAACATCCTTTCACTATCTCATATTATCCAGGATTCCAGCCAGGGAATGGCACCGCCCACAGTGGGCAGGACTTCCCACCTTGATTAACACAATCGAAGGAATCTCCCACAGGCATGCCCCGAAGCTCATCTCCTAGGTGATTCTAGGATCTGTCAAGCTGATAATTGATAGTATCCATCACCATAAAGGGTCATAAGATGTTTATACTGGCATAGAAAGATGGCTCAGTGGTTATGAGCACTGGTTGCTTTTCCAAAGAACCTGGGGTCTCTACAGAGTACTCATAACCTCCAGGGGCTCTGATGCTCTTTTCTGGCCTCCATGGGCACCAGGCAGACACGTGGTACACAGACATATATGCAGACAAGCACCCTCACATATAAAATAAGGTATTTTTAAAGTTTCATAGTCATCTAATAATAAGCTTCCAAATACAGAAGGCAAACATTACAGAGCAAAAAATAGAAAGTTATGAAGTCACAGTGATTTTAAAAGATTTCCACATGTCTCTCACAGAAACTGATGAAACATACGATGACCCATAAGGATCCAGAAAAAAAAAAAAAAAAACACACTGAGGGATGTGGAAAATCTAGGCTAAGGATTTTTAAGACATGAAAGTAGAGATGGAATTATTTGGCAGGAGGAAAAGATCCCATGGGACCTGTAAGAAAGGGAAATGGGGACATGTATGAAAACACTCGTGTGCTCCGTGAAGTTAATTATATTGACAATCACTTCCAGAGGTGATGAGGGTCCAGCAAGATGCCCACTGTGTAATGGCGCCTGCCGGCAAGCCTAATAACCTGAGTTCAGTCCCCTGGACCCACTTGGGAAAGAGAGAGAAACAACCCTGGCCAGTTCTCCTCTGACCTCTACCTGTGTGCCTACAGGAAGCAAGTAAAATGTCCTGCGGGGTTGTACCAAACCAAGAGATACTGGGTTGCTGTTTGCATAGTTCAGAAATGGTCCAATGTAGGTGATAGTCAAAGAGACGAAATGAAGCTCTTCATTCTATGTTATTCGTAAGCAGTTGTAAGATTGTGAATTTTGTGGTCTTTCCCCATGTTCTTGGGCTTCTAAGGGTTTCTTAGGCTGACATTTGTTGTGCCTGTTCACAAGCCCTGAAAGACCACCAAGGCACAGACCCTGATGCAGCAGAATAGGAGGTTGCACCCTGAGCCCAGTTTCAGGCAAGCATTTATAGAGGCAAGAAGGGGGTATCTAGCCTGACACACATCTGATTGGGGGGGGGGGGCATGGTAGCCTTTAACATATTTGACTGGTGTTGAGAGCCAAACCATAAACGTGATGTCTGTTTCCCTCCTGGTTGGTGGTTGTTAGGAGGTAAAATGTCAGGGGTGGACTTGTAACCTGGAGGTGCAGGTTTGTTGGGGGGGGGGGAACCTGGAAACTGGTGCTAGGTACCACCACCCTGTTAGTTAACTCAAGTTCAACCTCAGGTTGGATTCTCTAAGATGGAGTCTGAACCCCAAAAATCTGGTCTCTCACACTATGCTGAGCATTGTGGCACACACCTGTAATCCTAGCACTTGGGAGGTAGAGGCAGGAAGATGTGGAGTTCAAAGCTAGCCTCTGCTAAACAGTGTGTTTAAGACCAGCCTGGGCTACATAAGATCCTGGTTTGTTTTGTTAAATAATGACAACAGAGTAGGTGGTTTCTGTAGTGTGTGATCATTTTCACACCTGTAACAGAATGAATGAGCAAACAACTGATAAATAAATCACTCAAAATAAAATCAAGATGAGAATAGCAAAAAATAACCCATCACCTATAGGAAGGATGCTCTGACTAGTGACTGGTTGAGTAAAACATATTTCCATCTGGCTATCACATCCACACCATAAGGAAGGCTTGGACCTTTCCCATGTTGCCTGACTGGCTCAGGGCTATGTGGCCAAGGACTCAAAACACCATAGGCTTCATTGTAATGTGGCTCCACAGGCTGGACTAAAGCTTTGATTTACAGCCCAGTAGGACTGTGAGTCATTAGTCTATGGCTCCCGCAGGATGGCACTGGACCAAGGTAATTAACCATGCTTATCAGGGGCATGCTGGGGTGCAGCTGGGGAAGGAACGCAGATGACGAGGCTGGGAGACAAACGGTTTTGAGCGTTTTTTGGACCACGGCTCTCACCCTAATGGGATTCTCATAGCAAACGTGTGAATCGACTCCGACCATTTCTCGTACCAGTAAGGTGAAGATTCTCCAGTGATTAAAATAAAAAAGAAAGAAAGAAAAGAAGAGAAAAGAAAAAACTTCTCCAGGAATTTCTTCAAAGATTACACGTATTCTTTTTGATTGAGCCAGGAAGCCATGGAGAAACGAGGAGCAGATGTTGGCTGCTGATTGCTAGTTAGTTCCATTTCCAGCAGCTGGCAACCTCCACTCACTTTCGCTTAGGCTATATTTACCTACCAAGCTTAAAAAAGGCAATGTGAAGCAGGCCCGAACATCTGGATATTAAGTAAATTGGCCAGATGTTCTGGTGACTTATAAATAAAGGCTGAAGCTGGGGAAAAGCGGGGGGGGGGGGGGGGAGACATGAAAGAGTAAGAAAGTGAACAGGAAAAGAACTCATAGAGTGGCTGCCCACTCGTGCCCTCCACCTCCTCGGCCTCCGTGGGAGACTTTGTGTGAGTCACCACTGAGAACACAGAATTAACAGGATAATACGATTTGGGACTCATCCCTGAGCAAGGAGGAGTGACCTTCAGTGGAAGGAGAGGAAATGAAAGTTGTCTCAAACTATTTTTATATTTTGTATCTAGAAGTTATTTTTTTTCAATTGCTCATCATTTTTGAATTACCTCTGTATGGTTTCTCAGGAGTTCGGCCAAGGTATTGATTCTCTCAGAGATCCAGAATCTTTGCCAAACTGTGGCTGGCTCTGTTTCCCAGGCTGGAGTTACTGACGACAATTGCAGGCATGGCCTTCTCGTTGGGTTGTTTTTCTTTTTAAAGGTGAAACCCATCTTGTTTTGCTCCTCCTTTTATTTCTCAGCATGATCCCCCTGTGGCTTATGTGAGTTACTTCTTTTGTAGCCAAGACCAGAAAACATAACAGACTACCTCAAGGAAGAAAGCATCTTTTGTTTACAGTCCAAGGGGCTGGTCATGATGGTGGAGTTATGGCAGCAGGAGTGGGAGGTCCCTGGTCACCTGTTCTTGCGATTTAGAATGAGGCCACCAAAACCAACCATTAACACCCCCAGTGAGCCACTCCCTCCCATGAGGCTTCATCCCCTAAGGCCGACAACCTCCGAAGACAGGCTAGGGAACCAAGTGTTCACACACAAGCCAGTTCGAAAATGTTTACAAGAATTCTGATTTTTTTTTTCTTTTACTTCTGAGTTTCTTTCTTTCTTTCTTTCTTTCTTTCTTTCTTTCCCTTTTCACTCTGGGTCCCACTCGCTCTGGCCCTACTTGCTCCTACCCAAAGATTTATTTATTTATTATATGTAAGTACACTGTAGCTGTCTTCAGACACACCAGAAGAGGGCATCAGATCTCATTACAGATGGTTGCGAGCCACCATGTGGTTGCTGGGATTTGAACTCAGGACCTTCAGAAGAGCAGTCAGTGTTCTTAACCGCTGAGCCATCTCTCCAGCCCCTGAGTTTCTAATTTAGGGCCCCTTAAAAGCTCAACCTTGAGTTTCTATCTCTGAGATCCAGAACAATGACAGCAGAAATCTCTTTTGTAAAACCTTGCTGGATCCCCTGGAATCCTAGCAGGGCTCTGAGCTGACTCTCCTGAAATCACTTGGTAGATCCTCCAGGATCTCTCTCCAAGCACACTTTCTCCCATCTACCACCAGTGCTTCAGTTGAGTTTGCCTACATCTTAGCCAAGAACTACACAAGGTTGGTTTCGAATTCTGATAGTCATTGAATTAAGATTAAATAAAGATTAAATAAGATTAAGAAACAGGACCAGAATGGATGACTATTGTCGCAGTTGGAGTTTGTATTCCTGCACAAAACATCATGACTAAGAAGCAAGTTGGGGAGGAAAGTGTTTATTCAGCTTACACTTCTACATTGCTGTTCATCACCAAAGGAAGTCAGGACTGGAGCTCAAAAAGGTCAGGAACCTGGAGGCAGGAGCTGATGCAGAGGCCATGGAGGGATGCTGCTTACTGGCTTGCTTCCCCTGGTTTGCTCAGCCTGCTTTCTTATAGAACCCAGGATCACCAGCCCAGGGATGGCACCACCCACAAAGGGCTAGGCCCTCCCTCCTTGATCACTAATTGAGAAAATACCTTACAGCTGGATCTCATGGAGGCATGTCTTCAAGGGAGGCTCCTTTCTCTGTGATAACTCCAGCTTGGGTCAAGTCGATGCACAAAACCAGCCAGTACAATTATGTAGCAGAGCTGTTTAAGCATGAACTCAGCATGTCGAAATGGAAACCACTCAACATCAAATCTCCCTCAGTCTTTGAATCAACATCCACCAAGTTCCCTACATGCTAGACATGACTCTAGGTACTGGGGACAACGACCTAACGCCTGCTCTCCTCCAATTCACCTTCTGCCAGCAGAGGGTCTTGGTTTCATTTTCCTGATGAAAGCAATCTGAGGGAGAAAGGGTACATTTAATCCACAGTTCCGAGTTATAGTCCATCATCATGAAGCAGTCAAAAAAACGGGAGGACCTCGAAGCAGTTGGGCACTTTGAATCCACAGTCAAGAGCTTAAGGCAATGACTTAATGTAGTACTCTAACGCTCTACACATTTTTCTCACTCTTGTACAATCACAATCCAAGATCCATTCTCAGGAAGTGGGTAGATCTTCCCACCTTAGTTAATGTAACCAGGACAGTCATCCCACGGACACACCCACAGACCAACCCCCATCGAACCTTCCTCTCCAGGAGATGCTAGAGCAGTAGTTCTCAACCTATGGGTCTTGACCCCATTTGGAGGCCCACCAACTCCTTCATTTGGTCACCTATGTAAAATACAGATATTTACATTGTGATTCCTAACAGTATCAAAGCTACAGTTACAGAGTAGCAACGGAAATAATCTTATGGTGGAGGGGGGTGTCACATCATGAGCAACTGTATTAAAGGGCTGCAGCATTAGGAAGGTTGAGACCCGCTGCTGTAGATTTTGTCAAAGTGACAACAAAACCATCACGTTAGATAACTAAGCTATAATAAATACATAAACGATAGTCAGTGAACAAGGTAGTTCAGACTGTATGTCTTTTCCTCAGAAAGGAAACAATCAGCTACACCACAGAGGAAAAATCAACAGAATAATTCCCACCGGAGTCGTAGTTCAAACAAGACCCATTCCTGGAGAAGCCCGGAGTTTGTGTGTTCAGCTCTGAGTTGCAGGAGACGACGCTACTGAAAGAAAAATCTATTTCTATGTTGGTTAAGTCTTTGAAGAGATTGTCTCAAGTTTCTGAGTCGTTCTTTGAAGTAAAGAAGTAATTAGTTGTAAAGAAGTTAATTCGCACATGTAAAGATTTATCAGAATGCCAGAGGCGGGGGGGGGGGTAACCAGGGGGCAGCTGAAGGGCTCTTAAAGGGCTGTGTAGGGCAGGGGTGCCTTTTCTTACAAGGCACACATTCCCACCCATGTTCATCTTCCACCGCAGACGCATGGAAAGAAAATCCAACGCAAGAAGTGCTTTAGTTCCCGTCTGAAAGTCTCTCTCCGCAAAAGTACAGCACATTCCTCAGGATGGCTGTTCAGTCACACCTGCTCTCTTCCCTCCACTTGAATATATGTTCTCCTTTTCTCTCTTGACTGAGTGCTGACACAGCACCAGCATTGTTGTAAAAATGAGTGTCCACAACCAGCCCTCCAGGGATACGTCCAAGAAGCACTTGGACACCCTACTCTAGACAGCTGTCCCTCCAGGAGCCACGTGACATCGCTGTTTTGCTTCTATCTTTTTTAATGGCTCTCACCTGAGTGATGGACTGACTTCGAGGAAATCTGACACCATTTACAAATGACTAGCACACTGGTGTATGCCAGCACACACCCTGTCGGGAGCTGCGTTGCCCAATCGGCTTACTAACGCATATCCAATCAGGAGCTGCGCTGCCCAATGTAGCAGCACTCATCCAATCAGGAGCTGTGCGCTGCCTGCTGGGCTTATCATCTGGGTTCTATTTGCCGTCACTGGGAAACTTTCCCTTTCGACTCCCATGCCCATCTCTCTCTTTTTCTATTATTTTCATCCATGCCTTCACTTTCTACTACTAGCCACTCCCCCATGCCTGTGAGCCACATCACTTGCATCTTGTCCCTGTGACAAAATATTATGACCCAGGTAAGGAAGAGCTCATGTTGGTTTAGGGTTCCAGCGGGAAAGTCCATGATACTGGGTTGGGGGATGAGATGGCGACAGGAAGCTACGACGATCGTGCTGTTAACCACACATACAGAGCACAGAGAGTAAGCTACTGGTGGACGGAAGTTACAAACTCTCCCAGCCTGGTCCCAGTGACATACTTCCTCCAGCCAGGCTCTGCTTCCTAAAGGTTCCACAACTTACTCCCAAATAGTGTCACATGACGTCCACAGTCGGGAAAGCAGAGAAGGCCGAGAGCTCAGTTCGCTTTCTTGTTTTATTCTGTTTGGGACGCTGACCCATGGAATGGTACAACTGTATTTTAGAATAGGTCATCCCACCTCAGCTACCTAATCTAGATAATCCCTCACAGACACGCATGGAGATTTGTTTCCATGGTGACTCTGAATCCTGTCAAGACAATCAATATTAACCACACACCCAACTGATTAAAATCCACAGAGCCTGACGGCCCTCTCCTGAGACATAATTACTGCAAAGTAAGGTTTGGACAATAGCCGACAAGATCACAGCCATTCGGCCTTACAACAGAACCCCAGATGGGGGCCCCTAATTTCCTTGGTATCATCTGGTGACCATGAAGGGATCTGCTAGAGTTTCTAATATTTACTCGGTGGTCTGAGCAGGGAAGTTTGAGAAATGTCTCTGAAGACAACTGGGACCATAACTTAGGGCCTTAGCAGCAGCCGATAGCCAGAGGTGAGGTCCAAACAAGATCCAGGTGACTTTGCTCGCCTGCTGTTTCTGGTCATCATTGCTGGTGGGGGGACTTTGAAAGGGAGAGGGGCAGAGGGGACTCCAACACCAGCTCCCTTGCCACGTGATGAGATCAATTCATTTCCTAAGTCAGACTAAGGAGAGGGGGCTTATAAAGCATCTGCGGCATGTGTCACTCTGACCCAGATCTTGAAGGAAATGTCTGGTGTTTGTACTCCATCTAGGCCTCTGTGGGGGGGGGGGGGGGCGGGGGGGCCGATAGAGGAAATACAGGAAGAGAGTTGAGGAGGAAAAGGAAGTTGTGAAGGCAGAGAGGGAGAAAAGAAGGCAGGCCGACTGACTGCTCAGTCATGCTGCCTCTGAACAGGTTTGCTTTCCTAATGTCATGTTGTCACACCGGGTCTCCTAGAACTAACTAAAACTTCTCCGGTGAGTAGCCAGCCAGTGGGGACTGTCGGTGGATGCACACAGGGAGACTATCAGCTCAGTCACAGTTCCTAGAGCTAGGCAAGTTCCAATTCAATTCCAATAACTTTTTCCTTAGAGAATGAC
Source organism: Mus pahari (assembly GCF_900095145.1). NCBI lineage: Eukaryota > Metazoa > Chordata > Mammalia > Rodentia > Muridae > Mus > Mus pahari. The sequence continues at coordinate 48,683,205 of NC_034609.1, forward strand.
CCTGCATGAAGACTGCTACAGGGTTTTAAAACAAGCGCTAACGGTTATCTTGTTAAACAGCCCTTAGAGACTTCGGATAAGATCCCCACGAAGTAAGTGTTGTTTTGATTTTCAAGCTGTAGAAAGGGCAAGGCAGCTCTACCCCGACAGAAATCACAGCTTAGTTTCTGCTGCCCCGGGGAATCACAGCCTCCATCACAGAACTGACCGACCACTCCGGAACAATGACGGCTCATCTGACTCTGATGTTGGAAGTAACTGAACGAAGCCCCTGAACGTGAGACATACAACTCAAGGTACAGAAGAGGAGCCTGGCCCATAGTTCTGTTTATTTTTATTTTAAATGTTGTATTGTGGGTGTTTGTGTTGGGGGGGGGGGCACGTGGAGATCAGGGATTGATGTATGGTGTCTTCCTCTGAGCTCTGCTCTGCACCCGGTGTTTTGAGACAGGGTCCCTCACTGAACTAGGAGTTAACCAGTGGGCTAGTCTGGCAGATCAACAAGTCATGGATCCTGTTCTCCTCTGCCTCCCCAGGCCTGGGATTGCAGGCACATACTTCTACTGACAGTCCAAAATAAAACAAAAACAAAATACCTCTGTGTATCTTCACATATGTGCGTGAGAGGCCAAACCTCCTCCATCTTGGGACCGGCCTCCATCTTAAAGAAAAGAAAAAACAAAAAGCCTGAGAACTTGACCTATAGCAGAACCCAAGCTACACCCATGTACCAGGAAGGACCCCACGGCTTGTCCTTGGCCAGAGCTACTTCTTAGCAAGAGTTAATCAAAGATTAGTCTGATTGTTTCGGATGTACTTTCAGGCGGTTTGTGATTGTATACTGTCTTGCTTCAGAGCACCCACCTGTCGGCTAATAGTCATTCTATGAGATGCTTGCCAGACTGGACACTCCCTCCCTCACCCCCTCACTTGCTCTCATTTTTCTATTTCTCATTTGTCCTGCTGAGGGTTCGAGGCTGCTCTGCCTTCCCTTCCTGTTCCTGTCCTGCTGTGTCAGAGTTGGGTTGGAGGAGAGGCCAGCCTGAGCTTGTAATAAAGAGACCCTAATGCTATTACATCATCAGAGACGGCTCCTTGGTGGCCTTTTGGGGTTCACCAACGCTTCCTGGCACAATATGAGCAGAATACGCACGTGCTAGAGCACATGTGGGATGGTCACGGGAAAGCCTCAGATGTTGGCATTAGCTTTCCACCTTAGTCCAGAGACTTTTATTTACTGCCATGCACGCCAGGCTCGCTAGTCCGGAAGCTTCTGGGGGCTCTCTTGCTTCCACCTCCCATTATGTCCTAGGAGTTTGGGGATTACAGCATGCTACCGTGTCCGGTTTTATAGGGATTCTGGGGATCCCAGTTCAGCTATCAAGCTTACACTGCAAGCACACTCAGCCCATGCCTGGCTGTTTAATGTGTGAGTACAGGCCTTCCTGCTTACGCTGCATGCACTTTATCCACTGAAACCTCTCCCCAGGTCCCCATATGGGCATCTACCCAAAGGCATGTTCTTTCTCCTGTGTCCTTGCTTTCTGCCCCGGGTCTCTAGGTGAATCATTCCAGTTTTCTGTGATAGTTAGAGCTCCACTTACCCTGGAAGCTATGTTGACTGGGAACTGGCTGGTTTTGTGTGTCAACTTGACACAAGCTGGAGTTATCACAGAGAAAGGAGTCTCCCTTGAGGAAGTGCCTCCATGAGCTGTAAGTCATTTTCCCAATTAGTGATCGAGGAGGGAGGACCCAACCCTTTGTAGGTGGTGCCATCCCTGGACTGGTAGTCTTGGGTTCTATAAGAAAGCAAGCTGAGCAAGCCAGGAGAAACAATCCAGTAAGCAGCATGCCTCCATGGCCTCTGCATCAGCTCCTGCTTCCTGACCTGCTTGATTTCCAGTCCTGACTTCCTCGGTGATGGACAACAGTATGGAAGTGTAAGCTGAATAAACCCTTTCCTCCCCAACTGCTTCTTGGTCCTGATGTTTGTGCAGGAATAGAAACCCTGACTAAGACAGACCACTTTGATGTCTTTTGCCTGTCTTCCCTTTTCAAGCAGCCCCAGTTCCCTCAGCCCATAGTCATCGGCTGGATGGAGGGACAGAGGTCTCCCTTTCCAGCTTGTGTTATTCGGAACCACCCATTACTTCTGCCTTATCTTTGAGGCCAGTTAAAAGCATGTACACCCCAATAGTGGAGCTTTCCGGACGTGCCACCGGAGCACCTATCTGCTGAGTCAGAGGCCAGGCTCCTCAGACTCTTCTCCCCTGGCCAAACTCTCCCGTGCCTCACTCGCTCAGTGCTCTGAAGTAAGTTCCATGAAGTTTTGCTCAGGCTGTGGAAGTATATTGGAAAGTGGTTACTAGGCAGATGGCTTATCAAAGCTCATAGAATAATGTATGTATTCGTTAACGATGGCAACTTGGGTTTACTGAGATTCGATCCCAGCAGTTTCAGTCTCTCGATGATTCCAGGGATAAAGCAGTGATGAATGGCTCACGTGAGTTCTCCCAAGGGGAGTCAAGGCTGCCTGAACGTCAGTCATTTCCAGAAAGCAAAGGTTTATGGGTGATTCAGGGTCAACATGGAAGGAGAAGGTGCACGCGCTTATCCAGAACTTGGTAACAGCTCAACCCAGAGGATCTCCAGCCTCATAACTGGCAAGCTGGCAATGGAAGGGGAGACATGGAACAATGAGAGTGGCAGTTCCTGGGTTGGCCCCTGCCACCTACTGTGTGTCGGTCTCACTAAGATATTGACGTGGTGGTGGTGAGAACACTTACCACTCTTGCAGAGGACCTGAGATCAGTTCCCAGCACCTGTGTCACCATAATGCCAGCTCTAGGGTAGCTGTGCCTCTGGCCTCCTCAAGCCTGCATGTGCGCGCGTGCATGCGCGCACACACACACACACACACACACACACAAATAAAACTTTTTTTTTTAAGCCAGGAGAAGTCTTCTTGAGAGACATGTCTATTCAGGTCTTTTGCCTGCTATTCAATCAAGTAATCCCAGATCTGGTTGTAAATCTGAACTGAGCCTGTAGCTCAGGTGGCCCGGTGCTTGCCCGGCAGCTATTACACCTTTTAGCCTTGTACTTGAGGTTGGTTGAGCGTACATTGTAAGAGTTCTCATCCCAAACGAAAGGCAAGGAAAACCAGGAAAACCAGTGTGAGGAGGGCTCTCTCAGTCGGCTTGGCTCGCTTGTAGAGACCGTTCCATGACATGCGCATATGAGAACATCACAGGGTACACCGTAAACACACCCAGTTCCATTCGCCTACTGAAGGGTTGGATTTTTTTAAAAGGGCAGAGAAGAACCGTACTCAGACCGACTGCTCAGCTGGGACATGGGGACAGTGAGTAGCCTCTCAAAGTCCTCTACCCCACAGCACTCCCTGAACCCTAAACCCCAGGAGCGCTTTACAGTTCAGGTTGTGCTAAAACCATGCCCTTTCCTCTGTGCCCTTTGGGAGGCACAGGACAAACAGCTGTCTGCACATCGAGAAGGCAGCCACACCCTGGAAAAGCAGGGTCGGGCCTTTGATGATTCACCCCTCCCATCGGAAAGAGGCAAAGCTGAGACAACAACCCCCACCTGCCTGTGAGGGCCTGGAAGCTTCTCCTGCAGCCGCCCTGTTTGTCTTGCCTCAGTCTTGTGTTTTGTTGGGGAGCACAGCTTTGCAAATGACTCATTGCATGTGTGTGTGTGTGTGTGTGTGTGTGTTCTGATAACTAGATATACAAACCTTCACTTCCTAGCTGAGCAATTAACTAATTAATTGAGAGCCAGGGTGAACAGTACAGTCCAACCTCCACACTGAATTAATTACTGTTTATGGAGCTCTCGGAAGAGCCTATGAGGGAAGGCTCCACCCAACAGATGACAGAGTGCTGGTGAATGCTGGGCTCCCTGGAGGGAACCAGGGACAGCAGGCAAGGCCCTGTACTAGCTCCTCCAACGGCCACTTGTTTATGCCTGTTAAAGGGAGTTGTTTTATCTGTAAATCTAATTCAACAATATGAAAAAAAATCATTGGAATGGTTATGGATCAGAGCCAGGGTTGTAGCTTACCTAGTATAGTCCTTGCCTAGTGTGCAAGAAAACTCTGGGTTCAATCCTCAGCACGGCATAAACCTGTAACCCCAGCTCCTGGGAGGTGAAGACAAATGGTGTGTACTGATGATTCCTACCAGCAAACTGTACAGCAGTGGTTCTCAGCCTGTGGGTCTCAGCTTCCTTGGGGTCATACACTAGATATTTACATTACGATTCATAACAGTAGCAAAATTACGGTTATGAAGTAGCAATGAAATAATTTTATGGTTGTGGTCACCACAACATGAGGAACTGTGTTAAAGGACCGCAGTATTAGGAAGGTTAAGAACCACTGTTCTGGAAGGTTCTCCTGACTTTTCATCCCTCCCTTCTTTCCAACAGAGGTGAGGCCAGAAAGAGGAGTGTTTTGAGAAGCCTGCCAGTGCAGGCAGGGGTGCAGTTCTGATCTGCTCTGCCAGGCACATGCACTCAACAGCTATGCAGTGAGATGGGCTCTGGGCTCTAGGCTCTGGGCTCTGGGCTCTGGGCTCTGGGCTCTGGGCTCTGGGCTCTGGGCTCTGGGCTCTGGCTTTGGTCTTGGGTTTTTACAGAGTATAAAGAAAAAACTGGCTGGGAGATGGCCCAGCAGGCAAAACACTTGCCACCTGAGCATGAGGGCCAGGGTTCAAGTTCTCAAAACCAAAACCAAAACAAATGAAATAAACCTGGCTCAGCAAGAGCCTGATGGAGGAGCCACACCCTGGAGCAGCACAGGGCATCATGTAGTAAGACATGAAGAATATGTATACATATGTGTATATGATGTACATGATGTATATGTATATTATGTATATGTATATATGTATACATATGTGATATATATGTATATGATGTATATGCATATTATGTATATGATGTATGTGTATGTGTGACATACATGCATATGTATGTATAAATAATACTATGTAATTTTCAAAAAAATGGATAGAACCAGGAATCATTGTGTTTGGCAAAATAAGCCAGAATTAATAAAGGCAGATATCACATATTTTCTTCTTTCTTAAAAAAATATTTATTTATTTATTTAATATATGTGAGTACACTGTAGCTGTCTTCAGACACATCAGAAGAGGGCATCAGACCCCCATTACAGATAGTTATGAGCCACCATATGGTTGCTGGGAATTGAACTCAGGACCTCTGAAGGATCAGTCAGTGCTCTTAACCTCTGAGCGATCTCTCCAGCTGTGCAAGCTAAGCTACACACACACACACACACACACACACACACACACACACACATGATTCTTGGTTCTTTCCATTTTTTGAACATTATGTAGTTTTTTTTTTTTATACCACAGTTTATATTAGTTACCTTGCTCTTGTTATAGTGAAATAGCACAACCAAAATAGACTTAAAAAGACAAGACTTTATTTTAGCTCATGGTTCCAGAGGGACAGATTCTTCATGGAGGGAAAAGAAGCAAGAAGCTAGCCAATCACATTTCATTCAGTCACAGGAAGCAGAGAGGGGGCAAGAAATGGGGAGAAGCTCTAAACCGGAAAAGACTGCCCCCAGTGAGAAACTTCCTCCCACAAGGCAGCGTACCCCAGAGGTTCCATAACCTCTTCAAACAGCACTGCCAATCAGGGACAAAATCTTCAAGTACACGATGAACCTATGCGGGACCTCCCTCATTCAGATCGCCCCTCCTCCTCCTCTTCCCTTCCTCCTTTCCCTCCTCCTCTTTCTTTTTGAGACTAGGTCTCATGTAGCCCAGGCTAGCCTCGCAATGTAGCTGAAGATGACCTTGAAATTCTGGTACCCTTACCTTCGCCTCTGAAGAGCTGGGGTTACAGACATGCACTACTATGCCTAGTTTATGGGGTGTGGGGATTGAATTTAGGGTTCTTCTATGCTAAGCAAGGAGTACTCTACCAACTGAGTTACAGCTTGGTTGCCAGGCTTATGATCTCTCCCTCCATCTCTGACTTCTTGCTGTCTCCCTCCTTCCCTCTCTCCCTCCCCACCCATCTCTCTCTCTCTCTCTCTCTCTCTCTCTCTCTCTCTCTCTCTCTCTCTCACACACACACACACACACACACACACACATACACACACACACAGAGACACACACAATACACAGATACACACTCATGCACACACACCCCTTCCTCCCTCTGTCCCTCTGTGTTTTCCTTTCTTCTTTTACCCATTCTTCCTTTTATTTTCCTTGAACCAAGGTCTCTGTCTATAGCCCAAAGTGACTTCTGACTTCAAATTCTCACAAAAAACTTTCCTTTCAAAGCCTCCTGAGTTCTGGGATTACAACTGTGCGCTTTGGGCCACAAATTTCAGATTTTCATTTGTTTCTCAGCCAGCCTTGGGAGCCGCACGGAACAACTGATTGGGTAGAGGAAACCCACTCCTTGCTTCCAGAAGGACAGCTGGAGCCCTTCTTGCTTTAGGGATCAGCAAAGCGCCCATCTTTGGTTCCCTGCATTCGCCTTGTGTTCTCGGCATTCTTAGAGGTTGGGACATCTTGCAGATACGTCTTTCCTTGGGCCACATCAATTTCAGTGGTAACTGTCCAGTGTGTGAGTCACCAGATCTGATGGAGCCTCAACTCTGCTGAGCTTTGCCTGTTGACGTCACTTAACAGCGCTGTCTTTTATGTCTCTCTCGCTGATGCTGCGTCCTGCTTACTTCTGGCCATGATGAACTGCCCAGATGTCTGTCTAAATCCTGCCCTGCTTAAAAATATTTCCCAGAGAGAAGTGCTGGGCTATCTTCACCCTGTGTTGGGAGTTACTGAAACCTCTACTTGTGTGGCCGATACAGGTCCCATGGTGTCTGGGGCCCAGGCTAGAGTCGGGGACAGCCTACGTGCTCTGGAGACCTGCAGGAAGTGACTGGAGGCAGGACAGAGGATGTACACTGCTTGTGAGGTAACTGGAAAGCCCTGAGCTCAAGACTAGGAACAGCTTAGCTAAGTGTCTAGGAAGACGCTGAAGGCAAACAGCCCCAACTTCTCTCTCTCCAGACAGATGTGTTGCTCATGAATCACCTCTGAGAGTTAGTTCACAGGTTAAGCCCCACAGGCTGACCTTGTCACAACAGGGACAGTTAGGTGGCAACAGAGTCAATGCTCATCCAGCCAGGGACACCTGAGTCACACCAAGAGGTGACATGCACTGTGACCACTGTCAGGATGTGCCACACCCAGGTTAGAACACAGAACAGATCCAAGATGGTGGCGAGGAGGTGGGTATTCAGTGATGGCTGGGGTTGTCGGGGAAGATTTGGGAAAAGTTTCCCTCAGAAAAGGCTTCGGATGCTGGAAATCTTCCCGCCTCTCCTCTTTTCTGCAGGGAATGAGTTTTGTAAAGCAGAGATGAGGTTCTGAGCACATAGGGGTTGGCAGCAAGAAGTAGGGGAGAGATGAAGACTAAATCCTGTCCCCCTTTTCTTTCAAAGCTACAATAAACTGTGGGTGACTGTCATGCGGTGAAACCAATCCCATTGTCCTGTGAGCACACAGACACCAATGATGAGGTTGTGGGTCACAGGTAGTTCTCACAGTGAAGTCAGCTCTGAGTCAAGGCTCTGGCTCTCCTTTTTCCTCCCTTCCTTTCTCTGTCTCTCTCTCTGTCTCTCTGTCTCTCTCTCTGTCTCTCTCTCTGTCTCTCTGTCTCT
>NC_034609.1:48691035-48709833 GCF_900095145.1 Mus pahari
TCTCTCTCTCTCTCTCTCTCTCTCTCTCTCTCTGTCTTTCTCTCTCTTTCCCAGAGCTAAGTTTGGAGCTCAGAGGCAGGGAAGGAAAAAGTTTCTGTTTCTGCTAGTGTTTTGGACAGGGTCTACTCAGCCCAAACAGAGCTAAAGGGTTCATCTTGCCCTGTGGTTCTCATGCAAGCATCAGTACCACCTACCCTGTCCACCAATGCCCACAGAGGCCTCAGAGGTCGGCTACCTCTGCAAACACAGACAACTTGGTTTCCATTTTGACCTTGGGTCTCAGGCCTCAGTGGTCAGACCAGTTGCTGGGATTTAAGTTTGGAGACTCGAAGAAGCATGAACATTATGGGCTATATCGGTAGCGTGTGTGGGAGCAGAGCCATCAGTCGTGTGTGTGTGTGTGTGTGTGTGTGTGTGTGTGTGTGAGAGAGAGAGAGAGAGAGAGAGAGAGAGAGAGAGAGAGAGAGAGAGAGAGTACATGCTTGTGAAGACCAGAGATCAACATCAAGTGCCCTTCTCCAAGCTCTGCCTCCTTCGTTTTTGAATGAGGCTCTCCCACAGCCCTGCAGCTTGCCAGTCCAGCTGGGCTCGCTCACCATCGAGGCCCAGGGGTCAGCACATCTCTTGCTTCCCAGCTCTGGGATTACAAGCTTGCACCGCCACTCTTTGCCTTTTGAAGCAGGTTCTGGGCCTCAAATTCAGGTCCTTGTATATACAAAGCAACTCCTTTACTGACTGCTCCATCTCTCCAACCTGAGCCCTCAGCTTCTAATAAGGTGGTGTTTGCAAGGAGGCAGGACCTGTGAAGACAGACTGCCTGGGGTCCTGGTCTCTTCAAGCACATGTGTGTGCCTGCATGTGTGTATGTGTGCGTTGTGTGCAGGCATGCGTGTGCTTGCTAGTGTACCCACATACACTCATTGTTTCCTGATACACAGTTGTGATCTGAGACTCTAAAACCTCTTCATATCACCTTACCGAGTATTATCTTAGACTCTTAAACTCTCCTCTGGTTCCTTCTATCAGGCACGCCTATGCCTCTGTAATTCTACTTGATAAAAATGTATGCTAGTCACAGTAAAAGGAATGATGTCAGTGATTCCAGTTGCTCACGTGTCTCTGCAGGCTACATTCTCCCACAGAGAAAAATCACTGTTCAGTTGATAATGGCCATGTTCTACTCCATGGTCAACACATTCAATCAACATTGGCCATTATCATGTGTATTGTATCTCTTCTGAGAAGTTTTGTTATTCAGTTGTCTCCTGTAAGTAGGGATTAATTATGGTCATGTGATGACGTTATATCCCTCAGGAGTGAAAAGTTGGAGAACACACACGCTAGCATTTCACCCTAATTCAAGCAGCTGCTGCACACCCGCCATCAGTAGACTGAGCTGCTCTGCTTGCTCAGTTATCCTGCACAGTCCATAGACTGGCTCTCTCAAAGTCATTTTCAGAGAAAAAAAGACCACTGCCAAAGAAGTTTGGGAAAGACTGCGTTGAGTCTTTGCTCTCTTCCTTTCCTTTCTTTTCTTTTCTTTTCTTTTTTTAAAAAAAGATCTATTTATTTGTTTTATGCATATGAGTACACTGTCGCTGTCTTCAGATACACCAGATGAGGTCATGGGATCCCATTACAGGTGGTCGTGAGCCACCATGAGGTTGCTGGGAATTGGACTCAGGACCTCTGGAAGAGCAGTCAGTGCTCTTAAACTCTGAGCCATCTCTCCAGCCCTGCTTTTTTTCTTTTTTAAAAACATAAAGATTAAGAGAAAAAAACAGGAGGGCAGGTGAGCTGTGCGCCTCAGCAGCAGCAGCTGAAGGAATGGGAAAAGGAGGCACGCCCATCTGAGTTAGGCATAGAGGTTTGGCAAATGGCCACGCAGCAAAAGAGAGAGGGGGGAAAAATGCCCAGAGTACCACAAAACACACTCAGGCTCTGGCTCACATCCCAGAGAAAGAGACAGACAAGAGGGGAAATGGAGTCGTCTCTCCCTAAATCCTAACGCAGAGACGTGGTCAAGCTACACCAGAGAGACTCCATCACTGATGGAGAGAGACCAAAAGAGACTCCATCACTGATCAGTCTTAAAAAAGCATAGCCCAGGGCTGGAGAGATGGCTCAGTGGTTAAGAGCACTGACTGCTCTTCCAGAGGTCCTGAGTTCAATTCCCAGCGACCACATGGTGGCTCACAACCATCTGTAATGAGATCTGATGCCCTCTTCTGGTGTGTCTGAAGACAGCTACAATATATAGTATAGCCCATATCAGTGATGTTTCTTCTCTGTGTTCATCTGAGAGGAGAGACATTTCTAAGGGAAATGATCACCTCCATTGTCCATCTGACAAGATTTAAAAATCACCCACAAGACACCCCCTCGCACATATCTAGGAGGGTGTTTCCAAGGAGGCTCAAGTGAAGGAAGACCTACCCTGGGTGTAGCCAACTCCACTCCCTAGGCTGAACTCCAGGCTAAATAAGAAAAGGTAGGAGAAAGGCAGGGCTCGAGAGATGGCTCAGCACTGAAGAGCACTTGCTGCTCTTCCAGAGGAGCAGAGTTTGCTTCCATGTTGAGCGGCTCACCACCATTTGTAACGCTAACGCCGGAAACTCTGACACCTTCTTCTGGCATCTACAGGTACCCCCCCCCACATACCCATAAATAAAAATAAAATTAATCTTTTTTAAAGAAGACCTCAGAGGACAGGACCTCTTTGGGTCTCTGCTGTCGGAGACTAGCTCAGGACTGATAAGCCTGCTCAGTGCAGGCAAACTGGTTCATGTCTGAACCCCTTCGCTACTTCAAAAAGCCAGAGCCCCAAGCAGCAGCCTCTATTCAATCTGCTTCCAATTTGCACATTCTAAACACAATCCAGCTTTTAGGTAAGGGCATGATAAAAAAAAAAAAAATCCGCCTTTTATACTTGTCTTCGATTTTCTGGCTCCAGATAAATCAGAATCATCTAGGAAATCGCTCTCTTTGGAGTCACTTGGCTTTTTCCACCACTGTTTCTAAGCAAATAGGAGATCTCACTCCTAAATGGACAACGTGTCAGGTTGGTTACATTCCACCTCTCTGGTCCTAACTCAGTGTGGAAAAAGAGAACGCAGAAGGAAGGACGTGTTGCCTGAACATCTGGGAGAAGGGAATGTGGGGCGACAGGGCGGTACTGTCAAGGAAATAGCCTGATGTTGCTGCTGTGGGGACTCGGGACTCCAGCCCAAGGTGGGACAGGGTGGGAGTGTGAGACCCACAGGGGTGACAGAAACAATACAGGGCCTGGAAGTGACAAGGCCACTGGGGGCAGTGACTCCTGTACTCGGGAGCCAAGTGGGGAGCCAGCAGGAGCTCTGGGTGGCTGTGCTGTCTTGATGTCCCTCCACGGGTCATCCCTGTGCTTGCTCTCACTTCTCACTTCCATGATTAAAAGCAGCTCTCAGGGGAAAACTCTTTCAGTGAGGCCTTCGTGGCTGAGGAGCACCGAGCGAGCATTTAGGTTTGCGATGCTGTGACTGGGGAAACATGATCAGATGACCTGACTGACAGGTGACCCGTGGCAACACAAGTCCACCTTAATGAACGAAGGAGCCAATTGGCATCACTTACAGGAATATGGGTGAAGGGTCACTTACAACAAACAGCAAGACGACTCAAAGGCATCTGTAACGTCAAAAACCTTTGCCAATCTGGATGACAACTCATAAAAGTTGGAACCCTAGGGTTCTCTGCACACTCTATAGGCAGTGTCTTAGTCAGGGTTTCTATTGTTGCACACAACATCATGACTAAGAAGCAAGATGGGGAGGGGAGGGTTTATTCAGCTTACACTTCCACATTACTACAGAGGTCATGGAGGAATGCTGCTTCCTGACTTGCTTCTCCCTGGCTTGCTCAGCTTGCCTTTTATAGAATCCAGGACAATAAACCGGGGTGGGGGGGCACTCACAATGGGCCCTCCCCCCTTGATCAATATTGAGAGAATGCCTTACAGCTGAATCTTATGGAGGCATTTCCTCAACTGAGACCCCTTTTTCTGTGAGAACTCCAGCTTATGTCAAGTTAACACACAAAACCAGCCAGTACAGGAAGCTTGACAGGATTCAGAGTCTTCTCTCCTAAGCCATCATTACTGCTTGTATATCCTTGAGGTTGGAAGGGTTTTTTGAACCTGGTAAGTTTCTGGGACTTCCTGAGACTTGTGAGTTGTTTGTTTCCCGAGACTTAATTCCAGGATGGAAGAAATTGCTACACAGCAACTCTGTGAATATATATGCACGCATATCACCTGTGGTTGTTAATTTTGCTTGTCAATTTGATGGAACTTAGAATCATCATGGAAACAAATCTCTGGACACGTCTATGAGGAAGTGTCTAGACTGAGTTGAGGGAGAGGACTCCCTCTAAATGTAGGTGGCATTTCATGAGCTGGCAGTGCAGACTGAGTAAAAGGGAGGAGCTGAGCACCAGCACTCATTTCTCCTGTCTGTGGAGGACATGTGACCAGCTGCTTCCTGTCTGTGGAGGCCATGTGACCAGCTGCCTCACACCTGCCACCGGGTTCTCATCTCCGTGATGGCTCTAGATTCAGTGAGAGACCCTTTCTCAAGGAAATAAGGAGGAGAGTAATACAGCAGGATACCCAGTGCCTTCTTCTGGCCTTTACATATTACATATGAATGTGTGCACTATTCATGCATGTATGCATGTGCTGCATACATGTGTATCCCACAATAAACAAACCCAAGTGGCTGGTGCCTAGAGAGCTATATCAAAGGTTAACCATGGCTTCCGAAAGCACCAGCCCATCTATACTTGCACATACACACATTAAAATCCCAATATCTAATTCTTGTATTCTTGTGTTTGCATGCACAACACACACACACACACACACACACACACAGAGTATATGTGTATGTGTGTGGTGGTGGGGGGGTGGTTAAGGACAACCTTTGTGAAGGTTCAACTCTTTTGCTCCAAGCAGAATTTTTTTCTATTTACATTGAACCTGGTTGTGTTGGACCCTGGGGTTACAAAGAAGGAAAACGAGATTCCAGCCAGCTCGGAATATCTTGTATGAGGTACAGTGGGGCAGAGGACCCAGAGCACTGGAAGCTGACTTTCTTTTTATGATTCCTGTGAATCAAAGCAGGGTTATTTTTTGTTGTTCTGTTGTTTGCAATTTGTAAACATTTGGTGTCCTTAATTAGCTTTGAAGCCCAGAAGAGCACACATGGCCTTTTGTTCTTTAGGGCCCACATTAGTACTTGGTGTCTGCCTGCAGCTACACTTTCAGTCTTAAGGCAGGCTGCTGCATCAGGAGAGCTCAGAGGTACTCTGAGGACAAGCTATAGAAATGAGGCCACAGTGCTCTCTGTCCATAAAGAGCTCCAGAGCTGTGAAACTCCTCCCACAAGACAGCAACAGAAGGCTCTGGATGGACGGAGAGAGCCTTCTCTAGCGACAGAGGTCACACAGCTGAGTGTTCACTCTGAGGGAATATGGAAAGCTGTAGGAGGCACTGGCCTTGCCAGTCTGCTAACAGCCAGGATACAAGCAAGCCCTGGGAACAGGACAGAGAGATGCTTCTACGCTCAAGCCTCCAGCGTGTGAGCCGTCACCCCCTCCAAAAGCATGAGGCTAGCAAGGATCAGGGAAGACAGCTCATGGTGGAAAGCAGGTTGCAACTTAGAACTTCAAAACCTGTTTTCACCTTCACACTGACTGCTTTTTCTGTGTGCTTTGTCTTTAATTTCTGTGCATAAGTTATTTTTCTGTAGGTATGTGCACTGTGTGTGTGCCTGATTCCCACGGAGGCCAAAAGGAGGGCACTGAATTCACTTGAACTGTAGCTATAGATGGTTGTAAGCTGCCATGCAGATGCCGGTATCCAACCCAGAACCCTTTGCCAGTTTGCAACACTCTTTTTTTTTTTTTTNNTTTTTTGAGACAGGGTTTCTCTGTATAGTCCTGGCTGTCCTGGAACTCACTCTGTTAGACCAGGCTGGCCTCGAACTCAGAAATCCGCCTCTGGCAACACTCTTAACCACTGAGCCATCTTCCAGCCTCTCACGATGACTTTTCCTCGGTGGAGTTTTAAGACTTGTTTTTCCAGTGTCTGGGAGATGAATCAGTCAATGAACATGCTTTCCATGCCCACACGTGGACCAGAGCTTGATTCCCAGAACCAGTGTAAAAAGCCAGGGAAGGCAATACGCTTGTATTCCTCAGGCTGGGGAACGGAGCTGGGTGGACTCCTGGTGTTCACTGTCAGTTCAGACTAACTTACTTGGTTAGTTTTGGGCCATTGAGAGACTCTGGCTGGGAAACAAACAAACAACAAAAAACCAGAAGATGAACAGCTTCAGATGCCACCCTCTGTCCACCACGCTCACACAAACCCGAACACACAAGTGTGACAAGTGTCACCACTCAGTTTATAATACAAGGAAAGAAATCCCTGAGAATGAGCAGCTAAACTTCAGGGGGGTGATGTGGTGTACCCACAATATGTCGAATTCTAGGACATGCTAATAGACTCTCTTGGTGGCGTTCCTTACATTTCAAAGAATGTGTAATTTTGTAGGACTCAGCACCAGCATCTCCTGGTCATGATCAATGTCTGCTTCTCACTGTTCCATTTCATTGTGTTCCTTCCCCTCCACCCCCCCCACCCCTGCCTCCCCATCTGCATCCCCTGAAAGGCCCTGGGAGGGGGGAGCTGGCATTGAACTCATGACTTCTTATCTCAGCTATTTGTATTTCTAGACTTCTTGCCTCATTTGCACAGGACAGGAACCCTGGTCTTGCTTTGCAGAATAGGATGAAGACATCAACCTGATGAGCTTGGTCCAAGGCTACTGCACTGGGTACCAAGTCTCAGGTTTGGCTGCCCAGAGCGAGATTCTCCGCTGATCGTGCAGGAAAATCATCTCAGGAGGCTCTGGGTTCTACATTCAAGTGCCTGGGAAGCACACCCAGATGTTCAACATCCTAGTTGGCTCTCCAGGCTGGCTTGTGAGGTCAAAGGAAGCCTTTATAGAAAGTGAAGGATGTGTATAGTGAGCGCCACATCTAAGAATCCAGAGCCTAAGGGATCAACAGGGGCCGTTCTGAAGATGAGCAGAAAGAGGGTGACTGAGTTCATGTCCTCACTGCTATGGACGGAGTGGTGAGAGTCTGTAGATGTAAGGCTGCGATACCTGGAGACCAAGCATGGTCATCATTGTGATGTCTGTGGACTCTGGACAGCCATGCAGATGGCTGCTCAGGACTCCTGGATCTTGTACGTCATTTCAGTACATTATTTCTGTAAAGTCAAGCTCTCTGGTCCACCTGCTTCTTTGGGGCTCACCAGTGGGAGCCAGCATGGCTGACTCACAGACATAGGGTTCTGCCTGGGGTTTTGTCCTTCACAGAGAAAGGTATTCTTCTCCAAGTCATTTCTTTAATTTGGAAGCATTTCAGACCCAGAAATTTATTTTTCCTAAAGAGAAGAGAGAAGCACACAACTTCAGAGAACCAGGAAGGCTTATGTCATTGGAAGGGAGATGCCTGCTGCCTTTGCCTGGAGGATAGCCGTCTGGAGGGAGGAGGCTGGGGGGAGCTGGGAAGGAAGGGGCCGAACACCCAAACCAGTCACTGGCCCTGACATAAGCCAGGGGCAGATGCCATTGCTGGAGCATGACAAGGATGCCTGCTTTCATCTGTACAATCTGCAGAGCCCACACGCACCCTTCTCTTGCTGCCCTCCTGACAGGGCTGAGGGCTTAGCCAGGCCTCTGTAGTTACCCACAATGAGCACCCTGCCACCCCCACTGCGCCTCCAGAGCAGGCGGCGCCGGTTCCTGCTCCTGTGTGGATTCCATCCGTTCCATCACGTCTACAAGATGGACAGTTTGTCTACCACAACCACACAGGTCAGGGAGTGCTGATAAACTGTTGTGAGGAGAGGGTTCGGAGGGGGGTGGGAAGGGGCTGGGAGCTGAATTGCAATAATGCTTTGCTGTCTACCCGCTCAGTTATGCGTCCGCCTTGCTATTTATCTTCCTCACTTTGGCTCACACGTTCCAAACAGAAACCATGGCTACTGTAGAGCCTTCTCAGTTCCAGAGGAAAAGAAGCTGGCTTCCAGACCACTCCTGGGGGCTCAGTCATCTGCCACCAGCCACCAGTTACCAGCTACCAGCCACCAGCAGGGGCCACAGGCTTTATCAGGTCACACTGCCCACATTTGGCTAGCTACTTCCTCCTTGAGAGGAGGTTGGGGGCCTGTTCTCTGCTGCTGGCTCTCTTTTCCACAGGAACAGACTTTCGCTTGGGGTTCCCTGCCAGGCTTATTGGTTTTAGGGAGCATGAGGTGCTGCGTGAGGGTGAGAGGCTGCACAGGGCTGTATCCGAGAGGAGATGGATGAAGAAAACATGAGCCTTTGGGTTCTATGCTGTGTTCCGGCTGCAATAAAATAACCTAACAAGAACAATGACTTAGAGAAAGTTGTGTGTGTGTGAGTGAGTGTGTGTTTATGTTCATACACATACATGCTAGTGCACATGCACATGTGTGCACATGAAGGTTAGAGGTTGTCTTCAGACACCACTTCTTGGGATCCTCCCACCTTATTTTATATCTCACTGGGACCTGGGGATCACCAATGAGACTAGACTAGCTGTCCAGTGAGCCTCAGGATCCATCTATCTGACTCCCCAGCTCTGGGACCGCAAGGACATGCCACAGTGCTCTTTACCTCTTCACTCCGGTTCTTGAGGCTGAATTTGGCTCTTCATGCTCCGTAAACACTTTACCAAGTGAGCCATCCCATCCCTCAGGGCCCAGGAAGGAAGGACTTCCTGAGCTTCCAGTGTCGCCAAGGGTAAGAATGGCTTTTATGGATCCCCTGTGGCCATGGGATCTTGTAGTTGGTCCTATGACCTCAGAAAGCAGATACCATAAAGCCCTGAACCGGGGACAGCTGTACCGATCTAGCCTCTCCCTTACTACTTTCCCCTCAGCTAGGTCTGTGTCTTAAAAGACTCTTCAGCCTTTCCAAGCAAGACTATTAACCGGGGAGCAAGTATACAAATGTATGAGTCTGTGAGGTTTATTTTACATCTGAATCTGTCACAGATCCCCACCCATTGCTTTCCTGCATATCTCATTCAGAAGTCAAGGATTGCGTGCCTCAACATTTAGAGGCCCTGGTTCTTCTCTTTACATAGTTTCTCAGTGCTTCCTGACTTAGGGTTTCTATGGCTGTTGTAGACACCACGATCAAAAGCAACTTAGGGAGGAAAGGGCTTATTAGATCTGATAGCTGGTAGTTAAGGGAAGTCAGGGCAGGAATTCAAGGTAGGAACCTGGGGGCAGGAGCTGAGGCGGGGGTCATGGAGGGGTGCTGCTTACTGGTTTGCTCCCAGTGGCATGCTCAGCCTGCTTTCTTAGAGCATCCATAACCCAGCCCAGGCACGGCACCGCCCACAGTGAGATGGTCCCTCCCACTTCAATCCACCACAGAGGAAGGATGTGCGGAGGTCACAGTGGCATTCCACACTTTTGAAAGCGCAAGTGGTCCTCTGACTTCCTCGGCTGGTTTATTGGTGGTGGTCTCTCCCTTTCCTAACTTCTTCCCACCCCACCTCCCCCCACCAACACACACACACACACACACACACACACACACACACACAGCGTTCTCTCCGTGCTCAGCCAAGACCCCCTGTGCCTCTGAGATCTGGGATGATCAACGAAAGAGTTAACATCTATTAAGCCACAGTCGCCTTAGGAAACTGCTCTGTTTACAGAACGAATGAAACCAGAGCCAAAATAATGACTTTGTTGTCCTTGCCCTTGTGCTAGTGTGGGAGCAGAAAGAGAGGCTGAGTCAGAGGCAGGACTTGCGCATGCGCATAGCGAAAAGTGGGCCGATCTTCGTCATTCATACTCCACCGTATTTGTTTGTTTGTTTGTTTACTTAATTTTGAGGCGGCATCTCTCAGTGAACCTGGAGTCCCTGATGCAGCTAGACTCCTTGGTCTGCAAGCCTAAGGAGCCTCTCTTTACTATCTCCCTTGTAGGCAGGATCATAGGTTCCCAACAACACTGTACCTGACCTTTTATGCAATGCTAGGGATCCAAACTCAGGTTCTCATGGTTGCCGACAAGCATTTTACTGATTGAGCTGTCTCCCCTTCATGGAGTTTTGCTCTGTCCTGCTGTGGCGTCCGAGCGTTTGTTGGGTGGCAGCGTTTCTCTTGCTCTGTTGAAACCTCCCAAATCGTGATGAGGCAGGTCATCTCCGGTGTTCAGTAACAGACCTAGATCTGTCAGCCGGGCTGCCAGCCCTCATTTGTAAGCTCTCTGGAAGGAGTACACAATTGTACTCATTTTCTGTCCACTCCCGGGCTAGCTAATGGCTGATCCTGAGTCATAGCACATGATTCAGCATTACCTCCTCCTGGGTCTGCAGGAGGAGCTGATGTCTCCTTTTGCAAATGCGCCCCTCTGGCCCCGGGCGGAGCTCATAATCCGACGCATTGCATAACCAGCTGTGTCCAGGGAGCCCTCTTCACTTCCTGGACTCACAGGGCCATCAAGAGACTCACCGGAGTGGCAGGAGCTTCCTGTCTTTCCCTTCATGACGTTCCCACTTAGATTTCAGTCAGAGAACCTGGAAAGTCTCACCTTTCCTGGCATTGCTGCTGCTTGCTCGCTGCGGCCTCTGTGAGGCTGAAGGCCCCGGTGAGAGGGCCAGCCTTGGAGGTTGGGGTGCTTGGGGTGCTGGCTGGCTGAGGGCCATTAGTAATGGAAAGTCGGGAAGGAGCATAGGGTCGTGGTCTCTGTGTCATGAGTACCTGGCAATCCAAAGGTGTTTTTCACAAAACAAAACACAAATGGACAGAAACAAACAGCTCCCCAGGGTATATACAAGTCTAACCTGGCCACAGCTGAGTTACAAGGACTGTCACAAGTAAGGTACTTTGAATAAAAACATATCCCAAGAGACAGTCCCTTCAGCCCTGGCAACCGTCACTTGTCATGTGATCTACCACACAGTCCATCCAAAACAGGAGACAGAAACGGAAGAAGTAGGGTCAGAGGGCTGTAACCAGGATCTAGGTCTGTGTCCAGAACAGGAGGGCAGCAGGAGAAGGGGACACAGAAAGCCCTGTCCCCCTCGTGCATGCAGCGTCAGAGCACACACACAGCACTCAGCCAGCGGGTTGCGCATCACCATCCAGCAGGCAGCCAGTGATCTGTGACCTAGACGGCCTAGGAGACCAGCACTGACTTCCTGCTTCTCCTTGATGGGGGGGGGGGGGGATCTGTCTTGTGTCAGATGACTGCCACATGCCCTCCAGGGTTAGCGTGCCTGCAACTGTCTATCTGGCCACAGGTTCAGTCCAGACCAGACAGGCTTGTTGGAGGTGCTTTGAGCTACAGTGCTGTGACTCTGGCTTTCCAGGCAGAAAACCCCATCTCTTCTTCCCACAGGAGATAATGCCATAGACGGCTGCCTTGTGGGTGATGACTGCTAGCTCGTGAGTGACCTCTGTGAACCTACACCTTCCCCCCCCAGCTCACTCTGACCCCACCATTTTCTCTCCTGTTCTAGAAATAAGGAAGCAAGGATGCTTCGAACGCTCAGCCCTTCCCACAACACTGGCCCTTCTGAGAAACTACTTCTTGCCTTCTGCTGTCTCCTCCTCCAGTCCTTCACCATCATCTGTCTCCTTCCCTGGCCTCCTCATTCTTAGGCTTCAGGCTTCCTACATGTGGCGGCACTTCCTGCTTTCCCAGGAAGTAGTGGGTGGTGTCTTTCCCTGAGGTCAATACTCCCTTAATTCGATTTAGTATCCCTGAACACAGGACTCAACTCCATTTCACTTCCTGGTGCTTCTCTAGTACTTGAATCATATATTTTATATTTTTCTTTTCCAGTTTGCTATGCTTGTTTAAAATGCTCTTCATGAGGCTTAACCAGAAAACAAAGCCTATAATGAGCATCTCTGAGACTTCCATTGTCAATGCAATTAATTTGAGTTTCTTCACCTTAGCCTCAGGCAGACTCTTCAGACAAGGGCAAAAAAGTAGCCACATTCTTCACCAAAATACCATAAAAAGAGTTTCTAGACCACATATTAAAATTCTCCACTGAAAACTCTTGGGCCAGGTCTCAACAATTCAAATCGCTCTCAGTAACAAAGTCAGTCCAGAGCTTTAAAGGGTACTCTGGACTTTAGTTGTCTTTAGAAGTGCTACCAAGTTCTCCTCCAGTTTGGATGCGTGCCTGATAGGCGGGATAGTACTGCAGGCTGCCTTCTAAATCACTTTCATATGTTCATTACCTGTTACACGTAATTCTTGATCTACAGTAGATTCGAGGTATCTTTTGAAATGAATATAAGCCTAGAGGACAGTGTTAGTGGTTGGGGTCACTCAAGTGGAGGGGAAACAAAAAAAAAAGAGAAGAGTTGGTTGCAAATTCTGACCAGACACACATAAACACACACACATACACAGACACACACATTCACACAGACACCACACATACACAGACACCATACATACACAGACACACACACACACACACACACACACACACACACACACACACACACACACGAAAAAAGAGTGCAGTTGACCAGACCCACATTAGAGCTTTGCTGCAGGGATGTATAGAAAGTAAAACTTCACAGAAATACAGACACATTGCATGTGTGTGTATCATCTTTGAATGTGAAAGTGAAGGCCCTCCCATAGTATACCATAGGGATTGGTGGGTCTTTAGAATGTGTGTGTGTGTGTGTGTGTGTATGCGCGTGCCTGGATATATGTGCGTATCTGGATATATGCATGTAAGTGCAGTTGCCTTCAGAGGTCAGAGGCATTAGACCCTCTTGGAGGTGGAGTATAGGCTATTGTGGGCTGCCAAACGTGGGTGCTGAGAAATACCATACAAGGGCAATAAGTGCTCAGAACCCCCAAGCCATCATGCCAGCCCCTAGGATAGCTCATCTTGTCAACTGGAAGAGATCTAGAATCACCTAGGAGACACACACATCTGAGCATGCCTTTGTTTCTGGAGAGGATTAACTGGGGAGAGAAGCTACCCTCAGAGTAGATGGCACTGCCTCACGGGCTGCAGGTTTGGAAGGGTTAAAAAAAAAAAAAAAAAAAAAAAAGGAGCTGAGCACCAGAGAGCCAGCACTCAGCTCTCTGCTTCTTGACTGTGCATGAGATAGGGCCAGCTGCTGCATTCTTTTGCCACATGTGTGTGTGTGTGTGTGTGTGTGTGTGTGTGTGTGTAATGTGTCTTTGGGTGTGTTTGTGTGTCAATGTGTGTGTATCTGTGTGTGTCTGTGTATGTGTGTGTTTATATGTGTTTATGTGTGTATATCTGTGTGTGTCTGTGTGTATGTCTATGTGTGTGTATGTGTCTGTGTGTGTGTCTATTTGTGTGCCTGTGTGTCTGTGTATGTGTGTCTATGTGTGTGTCTATGTGTGTGTTTTCTGTGTATGTGTGTGAATGTGCACGTGTATGTGTCTGTGTGTGTGTGTGTGTGTGTGTGTGTGTGTGTGTGTGTGTGTGTGTCTGTATTGGCCATGGAGCCCAGAGTCTGTAGATGCTAGGCAAGCACTCTACTGCTGAGCCATATCTCCAGCCCTGGGAATGTATTCCCCCTCCCCCCTTTTATAGATCAGAAAATCAAGACTTAGTGACGAGAGTCTCGTGATAAGCAGCACTAAAGGCAGTTTTCAGATGGAAAGGTTCACTCCTGCTGGAGAGAAGATCAAGTATTCTATGCAAGAGGCTGTGTGGATGATAATGTGATTGGAGATGTGGGGGGAAGGGTGTGGAGTGACATCCGCCATTAGTAAAAGTGAGGACTCTGTCACTGGATGAGAAACCCATGCAGGTATCATGGCTTTCCAAGGTCAAGTCACCCACCCTGGAGCCTGATGAGTCTGCAGAAGACATAGTATATGGGACAGAAGCAGAGGGAAAAAGGACCTGCTAGTGTTGGGTAGAGAGGAAGGGGGAATTCTGGGGAGATTTGCTACTTAGAGTTATTGCAGACTCTCAGAAGTCTTTGGCCAGTTGTCACTATTGATGCCTAGATTCAGGTGCACAGTGACTCAACTCTCCCAGGCCTTGGGAAGCAAGAGATGGATCAGATATTCTTTTCTAGCCTCTATGGGCACTGCATGCATGTGGTTCGCAGACACACATCCGGGCAAGGCTTTCACACTCATAAAATAATCTAAAAAGCAAAACGTATGGCAGAAACAATAGGAAGCCAGTGAGGAGCCCAGTTCTTCATGTCTGCTCCCAATGAAAGCGGGAAGAGTAGGGTGTGAGCCCAATGGATGATCTGTCAGCACCGTTAATGCAATTACTGGGGAAAAAAAAACATGAAAGAGATAAGTTCCCACTGGCACCGAAGGGAATAGCTGTCTGTAAGGAGTGAAGTGTTTCGTGATCTGACTGGAAGTACCACCTTTCTCAGGGCATGCTCTCCCTTCTCCCTTCAGCTAGCTGTGTCCATATGCACTGAGCTCCCCCAGAGAGCACCTTAACCCCCTGCACCCAGGAAACTGTGGTGTCCCTGCATCATGTGCCCAACTCCAGACCTGCCTGAACTCTGATGCTGTGCACATTCACTGAGAAACATGCCCACTTCTCGCCGTGGTACCTCGGGGACCATTCTGCAGCACTGCCCCTTACAGACTGCACATGGTCAGGGAAGAATAGGATGAAATAGTTTTGAAATAGCTAATGCATTAAAATGTGACTCTCGGGCTGCAGAGGTGAGTCTGTTGGTGAGAGTGTTTGCTGTGTAAGAGTGTAAGAGCCTGCGTTCAGATGCCGCATCCTGTAAAAAGCTGGGACAGTGTGGCGTCAGCCGTCGTGAGAGGTCATAACCCCAGCGCAGTGTGAGTGTGTGTGTGTGTGTGAGGGGCTACTAGCCTCGTTCTGCATTCACTGAGAGACCCTGTCTTAAAGGGGTGATGTAGAGGATGGTGGAACAGGGCACCTGATGTAGTTGACTGGCTTCCTTGGGCTATGCATAGATGTGCGTGCACACATGAACCACATTCACATAAAAAGTTAATGTCATTATATAAATTAATTTGGAAGATTGGATTGTTCGGAGATGAATTCAGTGGCACAGGTCCAATGGCACAGGAGAAATTCAGGAAACATGGAGAAAGTGCTGATAGGAATCTCTGGAAATGTTTATGAAGTGTCGAAGCAGGGATAGCCTGATCTATGGCACGGCTCTAGTCCTGTCGTGAGGCCGTTCATGGCCACAGGAGCATTGCTTGACTCTTCTGTGCCTGATTCTTACAGATCAAGGGCTTCCTAAGAGATGAGGAACGCATCCCGTCTGGGACAGGAAGGTGAAGGCTGTGTGGAAACTGGTTCCTGTGACAGCTGTTATTCCTGGGCTCTCTCAACCTTTGCATTCCAGGAGCTTCCAGGACCGAATCTGGGTTTTCCCGTGAGCGTGAGTCAGCGCCTGACTGTGGGATGGTCTTTTCCTGGCCGTTTCCTTAACTGCCCTCCTGCATTCTCCTGCTTCCTG
Organism: Mus pahari; assembly: GCF_900095145.1. Lineage (NCBI taxonomy): Eukaryota > Metazoa > Chordata > Mammalia > Rodentia > Muridae > Mus > Mus pahari. Next base: position 48,706,627 of record NC_034609.1, read on the forward strand.
GCAAGGGCTCTGTGGGAGAATGGGAGAGATTTCCAGGAAGACTGTTAGTCACTACGGCCAAGCGTATCTCATGGTGACAGCTGCTGTACCCAACAGCTGGGCCTGTAGGAAGGGGGGGGGGTCCTAAGCAGGCAAGCAGGTGAATGGAGAGGAGACATGCTCAGTTGCCCCAGATGTACTGGAAGGGTATTGGAAAGCCTGGGTATGATGCTGCCATACCATTCCAGATGACAACCTAAAACTTTTCATAGAACATTCTATGGCCCACTTCTGCCTCTGGAGCTGCAATAGGCCCGCAGGCTATCCCTCACCCAGCCCAGTGGGGGAGGGGCAACAGATAGGTGCACAGAGCTAGGCAGAGTGTTTACCATCACCGTGGAAATGCGGTGTCCAGTGGTTCCAACCCAAGCCATAACTACAGTTCCAGCGCAGCCCTGATTAGTACAACATGAACGTTTCATGTGCAGAGTGACCGCAGACTCTGTCCCCAGATCTCATTGCGTAGTGTGGAGTGAAACCATCTCCTGTGGTAGGAAAACACAGCAAAAACTTTGCCACTGCGTTTCTGGTTTGGTTCCATGTGTCTCATTGGTCCTTACTGATCCCTCCTTGCTTTCTTTAATCCACTCTAAATTGTCTCCTGGGGAGGAAACAACAGCCACTGTGGTTAACAGGTGTAGGCTTAGATTTTTCAAAACCTACTTTAATAAGGGTTCTCAAATGCTTTGGCCCTGCTTCTAGCTGTCCAAAGGTAGGGGAGAAAAGATGGTAACTAGGATGAGGGAGTGCGGACCTGGTTAGAAGTAGCTCTTTGGGGTGATTCCAACCTCTGTTGTTAGGATACCAGCAGTCCAGTTCAAAAGTGTCACCAGACACAAATCAGCAGCAGCAGTGGCAGGATCCAGCAGAAACTGCCAGGCCTCCATCAAATCAGCATGAGTCAGCGGGATTGCAGGACCAGCTAGAATGCCAGGAGTTCTCTGCTGTGCCTCTCTCCACAAAGTGAAGATCAGTGAAGACGGGAGACCAATGAAGAGTTGTGCAGCTAGCTCTGCAGGTGTCCCATCACTGTCTGTAGAGTCCTATTTATACTCTCTCCAAACGTGTCCTCCCATGGGCCTCGCCTCAGCAAAACACCACATGGGTCTGCATCCCATGACACAGTGAGACATGTCCACTTCAGACAGCACTCCAGCCTCACTTATGCCTAAGAGAAACAGCTAAACATAAATTTAGGTTGTGTGTGCATACATGTCATGTGCACAGAAGTGTACATGCATGTGTGTGTGCATGTATGTGCATGTATGTGTGTGCGTGTGTGCGTGAGTGTGTGTGCGTGTGCGTGCGTGTGCGTGCGTGTGCGTGTGTGTGTGTGTGTAGACTAGAAGACAACCTTGACTCTCATTCTTCTGGCACCATCTACTGTTTTTAAACATTTCATTTATCTTCACACACACACACACACGCACACACACATGCACACACACACACACACACACACACACACACACACACACCATGGTGCCCCTGTAGAAGCCAAGGGTTAGGGTGAAGTGGTTCTCACCTTCCACCATGTGAGTCCTGGGAATCAAAGGAGATTGAACTTAAGTCACTGGACTCAGCAGCAGGTGCCTTTATGTGCTGAGTCATCTCATTGGCCCTACTCATATTTGAGACAAGGTCTCTCACTGGCCTGCAGATTTGTCTAGATGGCCACTGGGCTCCAGGAGCCTCCATCTTTACCCCCTCCCCAACTCTGGGGTTATCAGCCTGTATCATAGCACATGGCTTGTTTTTTGTTTGTTTGTTTTTTAAAACTGGGTTCTAGGGGTTGACCTCAGGTCGTCATGCTTATAAGGCAAGCACTTTACCAGTGGATCTATTTCCCCAGCCCTGTTTATTTCTTATGTATTCATTTATTTACATCTCTGTCCTTTGTAGAAAAGACTTCCCTCAAATGTCTACTACTCATTATCTGTCCTACTGTGTTGAAGAGCACAGAATGAAAATGATAAAGGCAAGGGGAGGGGCAGAGGGCTGGAGAGATGTCTTCTGTGGTTAAGAACAGACTGCTCTTCCAAAGGAACTGAGTTCAATTCCCAGCAACCACAATGGTGGTGGCTCACAACCATGTGTAATGGGATCCAATGTCTTCTTCTGGTGTGTCTGAAGACAGTAACAGTGTACTCACATACATAAAATAAATAAATAAATTCTAAAAAAAAAGAAAAAAGAAAAGAAAAGAAAAGAAAAAGAAAGAAAAGAAAAGGACAAAGGCTAGAGCTGTCATGGGGGTGTCTGTTGACAGATGAATTTCACTGTCAGGTAATGGTATGGAAATTTCACATCTTCATCCAGAGGCCCAGAATGTGCACATGTGAGGGCAGCTCTCTTGTCTTCCCCCTCCTCCGTTCACCCCATCTTTGGAGTGAGGATAGATGAAGTACTGGCTCACTGGCACACGAACAACGCTCTTTTCTGACCTCCCTGGGTTCAGTGTGAACTTACTGTGTGTCTCTCTCAGGCTCCTGCAAGTGATGCCTCCTGACTCCTCAAATGCACTCTCTGAGGCTCATGATTGGTTTCCTCTTCCTAGCATGCAGCTCTCTTCCTCTCCTCCCCAAGGAAGGTTTACTCGGCCTTCAGACCTCAGGTGACACTGTTACCTCCTCTGGGAAGCCAAACTGTGAGGGATGTCCCCATCTCTCACAACCTTTGTGTTCCCTTCTCAGTGATGTCTTTTGATTATATCTTAGCCTCTTTTCTGTGGCTGTAACAAAGTGCCTGAGGCTGTGTAATGTTATTACATAGATCAATGTTATGGAGGCTTAGGGTCATGGTGCCAGTGTTTGCTTAGCTTCTGCTATGAATGCCATGACAGGAGAGAAAATGGGAATGACTGAAAGAGAAACATTATGGGGTAATAAAGACAGGGGGAGATGCCATGATTGCTTTAGAGCAACCCACATGGGAGACATCTTGTGAGATGGAATATAATCCCAGGAGACATGACTCCCTTCCAACATGCTTTTGAAAAATATATCTTTGAATCATGGAAGTCTCTTTGTTCTTTTAGTCCAAGATCTCAGTGCCCACAGTCATGCAGGCTATGCCTGATGTTGGCTACATTTTCAATAAAAGGTCTTGATATGCATGTGCAGTTTTAATTGGTTTTCTTTTCTTTTCTTTCTTTTTTTTTTTTTTTTT
>NC_034609.1:48709908-48723696 GCF_900095145.1 Mus pahari
TCCTGGAACTCACTTTGTAGACCAGGCTGACCTCGAACTCAGAAATCCGCCTGCCTCTGCCTCCCGAGTGCTGGGATTAAAGGCGTGTGCCACCACGCCCGGCTTAATTGGTTTTCTTATGTTGAGTTATTATTACACATTCTGTATGCTGGCACATCAGAAGTTATATAATCCAAAAACATTTGCTTTATTGTGCTCTGTGGGTCCCATGCCTGCTCCAGTTGGCAGCCCTTGACATTCTTTTGTCTCCTAACATGGTGGCTATGGAAGGGGCAGGAAATGTAGGTTGACATGGACTGGAAGGGACAGGTGCTAAGCCTCACCATGACCATGCTGTGGGAAAGGGGGCACTGACTCCCTCCTGCCTAAGTCAAGGTTGATCAAGGGACTGGGGTAGCTATGGCTAGCAGACCAGCACCAAATGATCCCAGCAGTGGTAAAGGATGAGAGTAAACAGGGGCCTGCTACTGCAAGAAGGAAGCTGCCCATTGCACTGAGGTTTGTGCTTCCACAGAGGCTGGAGGCTGGAACTGTGTGCCTCAAGGCTGGTATCACTACAGGGTCGGTATCTCCCAACGGGAGCCATCTGTATCTAGTTAAAAATAAAGCCCGGACTGCCAGAAAGCCAGTCCCAGCAGGTCAGAGGCTGGTGAGAGAGGCCTTGAGGGTGAGCTGGTTTGTTATTGGAAGTCGTAGTTGCCATATGTCTCCTGTTTTATGATGCGATCTGTGTCCAAGAATTGCTAGGAAGCTAAGCGGCGTCTTACCTGCATGATCTTGTCAATTACATGCCTTAAAACAAACATGTTTCTGGGTTTATTTTTTGACCAATAAACTCTCATAGATTCAAGCAAGGTAAGACTGCACTGAGTGAGTAGTTTCAGGTCTCATGGGCACCCTACAGATGGCATGCCCATTTAGACCACGTGTCCCTCTGTTTGTGATGGTTGATCTTGAATGTTACCCTGATGGGATTTAAGAGCCACCTAGGAGACACACCTCTGGCCTTGTCTGGCCTTCAAGAGAGGTTTAGTTAGGAGAGAATGTTGGGGTAAATCTCAAAACAAAATTTTAGTATCACCAAAAGAGAAGATATACTTTTGGGGGTTAGGGGAGAGATTTCTTTTCTTTTTAAGTAACATTCAAAGTGTTTGATTTCATTATGGTATTTGTGAGCATTGAGGACAAGCCTATTCCAGCCTGTTATAGCTCAAGCCTGGTTCACAAATTTTCTCTGAGAAAGCTCTACCATATTCAGCTTTATCTTGGGGTCAGCATCTCAGACCCTCTAGACAAACAAAAACTCATAAATGTTTTATATGCAAAGCATAGCAGCTAAAGATCTGCAGGAAAACATATTGGGAATCGAAGGATTATATTAAAAACAACAAATTTTAGTGTAACCCTCAGAAAGTCAGCTGCACGCACCAGACAAAAATTAAAACCACCAGCAGTGAGACTTATGAATTCATAACCCATCAAACATGTAATAAACCCATCAAACATGTAATAAACCCATCAAACATGTAATAAACCTTACACGTGTGTGGAACAAGGGAAGGGCTTCTACCTCTATAGGGCAATGGCTCAGAGGTTAAGAGCACCTGCAGCTCCTGCAGAGGACCCAGGTTCAGTTCCCAGCACCCACATGGTGGCTCACAATTTGTAATTCAGGTTCCAGGGAATCTTCTGGCTTCTGTGGGCACTGCACACATGTGATACACAGATATATGATCAGGCAGAACACTCATACATACAAAAAAAAATTTAAAAAGAAAAAGGAAACAAAACATGGAACATAGAGAGGTGCTCAACAAACTTAATAGTGAAGTTACTGATAACTTTTTAAAATGTTAAGAAATAAAGAAATGGAAGAATAAGTCTAAGAGCTAATTTTGTGAAAGTTCTAACATGTTAGTCCCTTACTCTCAGACTTCATTTCACTTGTGTCACACACATATACACACGTGCATACACACCCACCCAGGCACCCACATGCGCACACATGTGCACACACAGGTACACACACATACACACACAGGTACACACATGTGCGCACACACACACACACACACACACACACACACACACACGTGACTCTCCCTCCTCCTAGTACCATTGCTGGAGGCCACAGAACTTCAGTATAAGAAGTTTCAAAGGACATACTCATTCCCTAATCCTGAACACGAGATGTGAACTTTTAAAATAGAAAAGTTTAGCCGGGCGTGGTGGTACATGCCTTTAATCCCAGCACTCCAGAGGCAGAGGCAGGCGGATTTCTGAGTTCGAGGCCGGCCTGGTCTACAAAGTGAGTTCCAGGACAGCCAGGGCTATGCAGAGAAACCCTGTCTCGAAAAACCAAAAAATTAAAAAATTAAAAAATTTAAGAAATTAAAAAGTTTAATCTCAAACCAGACATCGTCCCAGCTTTCTATCTCATGGCTACTCTGGTTTCAGTAGAATTAAGCACCCAAGAACATAATCCTCGGCTCTCTTCCTCTTCCTCTTCCTCTTCCCTCCTTCCTCTCTCCCCCCCTTCCCTTTTCTTCCCTCTCTTCCTTCTTTTCCCTTCCTTCCTTTTCTCTGTTGAATGTGTGCATGCAGCAGTGAGCTTTATGTCATCCTTAGGTTTTGCCATGAGGAAGGGATACTGGCAGCCTGCTTATTTCAGAAGTCTTTGGGGAAAATCCTTCTTCTCTCCACTCCTAGTTTGTTTTCTGTTGGTATGATAAAAGACTGAGAAAATCCAACTGCTTCCCTCTCCCTCTCTCCCTCTCTCCCCCATCCCCCTGTCCTCCTCTTCCCCTCCCCCATCCCCTTCTCCCCTTCCCCCTCTCCCTCTCCCTCCCCCTCTGTGTGTATGTGTGTGTGTGTGTGTGTGTGTGTGTGTGTGTGTGTGTGTGTGTATGTGTATGTGTATGTGTATGTGTGTGAGAATTCATTTCATCTTACACTTTGTAGTCTCTCCTTGGCAGAGGTTAGGGTGGGACCCCCCAGGCAGAACCTGGAGGCAGGAACTAAAGCAGAGAGAGACTGTGCAGGAAAGAGCCTTACTGGCTTCCCATTTCTTACAAGGCCCTGGAGTGGCACCACTACAACAGGCTGGACCCTCCCACTCAATCACCAATCAAGTAACTATCCCACAGCCTTGTCTGCAGGCCAGTCTGATGGAGGTTGCCTCTCCCCAGGTGGCTCTAGTTGTATCAATTTGACAAACACCCAGGCAGCGCATCCCCCCCTCACTGAGGGTTTTATGAACTCTGTGAGCATTGGCTTCTTCAATGCCCTTCAAGCTGTCACCCTAGTCTCAGGCTCCCAGGGGAGGAGCATCACCCCAGATTAGCAGGTCACCTGTCGCTTACACTCAAAGGCTCACTTGATCTTGACCCAGAGGTAGGCACTGAGTGTTAAGTGATCCGTGGGGAGTTTGGGGGGGGGGGGGGGGGGGGAAGGCACTGTAGGAACTCACAGGTACTGTATACTTTAAATTATAGCATTGCTGAGCGTGGTGATTCATGCCTTTAATCCCAGCACTTGGGAGGGAGTGGCGGGGGGGGGGTTGGGGGTGGGCACACACTGCTATAACAGCACCTCAGCAAGACCTCCTTTCCTGTGAGATGGGGACACTTGGCACTGTGTCCCTGCATGTCCCATTGGCACCCCCTAGAGTTTCTGTACTTGTGGAGGTATGTTTTCTTATTGTTCCCTGATGACCCTGGAGCACTAAGCTCTCATGCTGGCCAACCCTGCACCTCTACCTCCACCCCACCCCACCCCGACCTGCCCCGGTGTTTCTTTTGAATAAAGCCCTCCTGGGTCTCAGAGCACCTGCCTTGCTTTCATCTACTGAGGCCAGAAGGCTGACAGGTTTTCCAGGGGCCCTGGGTAACGGAAGCTCTGCCTTTTACTGCACTGTTCCACTTCCGGTTTCCAGAGCCGGAGGGGATCTCCAAGCTGACTTCCCTTCTTCCTGGCCCGAGGAGAAAAGGCTGAACTCAGATGCACTTTTCCTCCAGGGCTTGGCATGACCAAGAAGCTCAACACTCAGCAGAGACCCTTCCTGCACCAGTCTGGTGACACTGAAAACCATATGTCACCTGCTCACCTGTACCCTAAACCCCACAGGATGTCCCAAGGGTGGGAAACTGAGAATCCAATCCCCCAGAGTGGCTTCCATCATTTCTTTAACTAAAGACAGCAGGAACTAAAGAGGGCTCTCTGATGATCAATGAGACATTAACAATGTTGCCTTTGGGGCCTGGGTGAGCCACAACGGTCTTCGTGAGTGAGCATCAAGTGAATCAGGGCTTTCCTTCAGAAACTGGAAAAGCAAGAATACCCGGCACACCTGTGAGGAATCCAAGCGTGGCCGCTTCCTGTATAAACACCGAAAGTACAGGAAGCAGGGTTATCTGGGCAGCCGAGGAAAGGCTACGGCCCTCGTCTTCACTGTCGGTGCCACTGACTTTATAGTGTGTCTGTCAGGTCATCCTCGGAGAGGTTTAATTAGGGGTGAGAAGATCCACACTGAAGGGGGTCAGGAGTGTCTCCTGGGCTGGATTCCTGGGACTGAATGGAGGGACAGAGCAAGCTGAGAACAGTATTCACCTCTCTGAATTCCAAGGATTCAGTGTGACCAGGCACCTCCTCCTGCCACCAAGCTGGAGTCACTGTTGTCTGTCTGCCTTGTTTTTACGCGGATGGGTGATCTGTCTGCGTGTGTGTCTGTACACCATGGGCATACAGCGCCCTTGAGGGTCAGAGAAGGCACTGGATAAACTGGAACGGGAGTTTAAAGGCAGTTGTCTGAAACCGGTTGGATACTGGGAACTGAATCTTGGTCCTCTGGAAGAGCAGCCAGTGCTCTAAGCACTGAGCTTTCAGCCCAGCACCTTCCCCACGATGGACTGGGCCCTTGAACAAGCAAACCTTCAGAGCAAACCTTCTCCCTTAGGTTGCTTCTGCCAGGCATTTTGTCACATCAACAAGGGAAGGGACTAGATCACGTGTCTCGTCAGAGAGACTTCCTGATAGCTTAGGTCCACTGATACCATACACCTCCTCTCTTCTCTTTCTTCCTCCTGCTCATGGCTTCTCTGAGGTTTTTAGTATAAGAGGATAAAATATTTCTCCCATGCTTTCTTGAGGCACATCCATGCGACCATCTTCTCTGAGTGCCCTTGAGTCTGAGACCGGCTCCATAGATGCGCACCTGTGAGTCCCTCATCTCTGCAGCATCTGAAGGTCACTGTGACCTCACTGCCCGTTCATCGTGCACCCTTTACTTAGCTGCAAAGGCCTTCTCCTGGTCTAAGGTGTCAGGTCCAGAACCCATTGGCTCCCGGAGATCCCTCAGTAGCTGGAATTCTTCAAACTCCTTCAAACTGTGCGCAGACCTCTCTGCGTGGGAACTTTTGCTTTCCAGAGGTGAGACTTCTGTTTCACTCAAAGAGGCCGGGGGTGCTAAATGATGGAAAACACATGTTTCCTTGGCTCCTTTTCCCTCGTGACATCCCATGAGACTCTGCTAATCGCTGCAGCTTCTCCGCCAAAGCCAACCCTAAGCACTGTCCACCCACCACCCATCCATCCATCCGGGGAGTACCGGGTGGAATTTCTGGCAGTACCCAGGTCTGCTGTTGCATGAGGCACTCACAGTGCTTCAGCGAGTGTAGCACACCCCCGCTTGGTATGATTAATTACTTCCAGAAACTTCTGCATTTGCTGGGCGGTGCCGCAAATCATTTTCTGCTTTTGACAATAACTGCCTTGATAAGAGAATTCCATCTGGTCCCTGGAGATTTCTCAAAGGCATCCTAAACTCCTCCCCGATCCCAGCCTTCCCCCAGCCCTGTCTTGAAAGGCCAGGAGGAGTGCTTCCACCTGGAAGAGGGACGCTGCGTCCTGTGAAATCTAGGAGGGCTGCCTAGAGTAAGAGTGGCAGGACTCTCGATAGGTGGGCCATGCAGATGACTGGATGTAGTGACAACGGAAGGCGATTCACATGGCAGGTGGCCTCTGGTACCAGTGCCCCTCTCCCTGCCTCTGTCTGGATGGTAACACGCCACCAACATTATAGGATATTGTACACTCAGCATGTGGATGTCAGGACTGATGCTATCTCACACCAGACCCACATCTAACTCCAACTTGATGTCATTTCTTGGGTACCACTTAGATTTCTAACCTACACCTCGAATCCAACACACAGGCTGCCAAATTCCCGGTCCCCTACTATAAATCAGCCTCTCTTCTGTATTCTTATCCACGTGCATGTGGCCCTGCCTTCCACTGGGTCGTCCTTTCCACCCTCCCACATTGTCCATAGATGCCTTCAGAGCGCCAGGCAGAGGCAACTTGAGGCCCTATGGGCTTGCAGCTTGGTGTGGTCCAGCCATCATGTCGGTGAAGGTATGGCAAGAGTTCAATATGGTGGTGATGCTGTCTAGGGTTAAAGAAACGTTTTATTTTCTCCACAGATTAAAGAATTAAAATTCGGGAAGGAAGTGTCACTGAAAATCTTGAGTCTGGTGGAGTCACCGTATGATTCTGGGGTATTGGCCTTCCCTTCTTAAGGTTCTGAGACTCATCAATGAGAAATAGGAATAGACTCAAACAGAATTTTGAGGGCAGTTTCTGGGAGTTCCTGAGAAAAATCCTCAGGGAAGGCAGACTGTAAACCCCCGAGGCTACCTGGAGGAGGAGACTGGAGAGAGAAGGATGATAAAGCCATGTTGTTTACATTGGCACGAAGGTTAGACACACAGTGGTGAGGGAGGCTTTGGGCTACGAGTAAGGAAACTCACAGCACCAGAGACAGCATACTCAGGCTCTCTGCCCAGCATCCGAAAGAGACAGAAGAGGAGAAAAATGGACAGTTACACCTTTCTGAGTCAGGTCTTGGCGTCTGCAGACCTAGCCAAGCCTTGGCCCTCCTAAGGGCTGCGCTCAGCGGGAGAGCTCCAAAAAGGAGCATTCATTTATTATACGTAAGTACACTGTAGCTGTTCTCAGACACACCAGAAGAGGGCGCCAGATCTCACTGCAGATGGTTGTGAGCCACCATATGGTTGCTAGGAATTGAACTCGGGACCTTCAGAAGAGCAGTCAGTGCTCTTACCTGCTGACCTATCTCACCAGCCCCGAACATTTGTCTTAAGGTGAACTTGCCTTTCTCAGAGCGAGCCTTGTACTGGCTGGTTTTGTGTGTCAACTTGACACAGGCTGGAGTGATCACAGAGAAAGGGGCATCCGTTGAGGAAATGCCTCCATGAGATCCAGCTGTGGGGCATTTTCTCAATTAGTGATCAAGAGGTGAGGGCTCATTGTGGGTGATGCCATCTCTGGGCTGGTAGTCTTGGTTCTATAAGAAAGCAGGCTGAGCAAGTGAGGGGAAGCAAGCCAGTAAGGAACATCCCTTCATGGCTTCTGCATCAGCTCCTGCTTGCTGACCTGCTTGAGTTCCAGTCCTGACTTCCTTTAGTGATGAACAGCAACGTGGAAATGTAAGCTGAATAAACCCTTTCCTCCCCACTTGCTTCTTGGTCGTGATGTTTTGTGCAGGAACAGAAACCCTAAGACAAACCTGTCCCACTTCCTGACTTACCAACAGAACTAACTCTTATGGAAGAGACATGGGCATGCCCTCACCTAAAGGGGATCCCACCCTCGCTGTGACGGTGGCAGTGTGTGGCAGGGTCTCTGCATCTCTTGGTGGAACAGGAAGCTGGGAGCCCAGGTCAGAACAAGGGCAGGATTATAAAGCTCAAAGCCCCCCTCCCCCCCCCCCATCCCCCCACCCACACCCCACACCCCATCTCCGTGGCTCCACCTGGCAAAGCGTCCACAGCTTCCCAAAGCAGCACCACTGGATGGAGTCAAGCGTTCAAACGTTCGAGCCTCAGGGACGCGTCACACTGTTGTATAGCCATTTTGTTGAAACTGAAACATTCCCTCCTGATGGGAAGAGGGAGGCTTATGACTTACAAGACCTGGGAAGCTCCTGGAGTCACAGGTTCCCAGGCCCCTCCCCAGAGTTAGACGGAGGGGAGGGTCTGCTGAACCCACCTGCCAGCGTGCAGGGAACATAGGACGCAGTCTTCAGTGATCTCAGGTGCTGGGGCAGGCCTCTCACTGACAGAGCTGCCGGTTCATCTGAATTCATTTCAGTAACCCCAATAAACTCACAGGTTCCCCAAGCTAGACTTGGGTGGAATTGATTTTTTTTTTTTTTTTGTCTGTGGTTGATGCCCTATCTAGGGAAAACAGACATTAGCTTCTGTCAGGGAAAGTCACACAGACCACACCCAAGCCATTCTCACTACACATAACAGCGTTGTAAATCTCACCTCAAATAGATCTTGTCTGTCTGTCTGTCTCTATCTCTGTCTTTCTGTCTGTCTGTCTGTCTGTCTGTCTCTCTCTCTCTCTCTCTCTCTCTCTGACAGAACTCAGGCTCTTGTGAAACAAAGGCAGTTAATTAACAAACAGGAGGAGGGGTAGAGAAGGATGGCCTTGTAAAAATGGCCTGGTGACTAACTGGAGTCACACCTCGTACCCACCCTCTCTGGCAAGGTCAGCTCTCCAAGGACATGTTATAGAGCCATAGTCTAGAGACCAGCTGGCTCTGTGCAGACCTGGGACAAAGACAAGAAGTGCAGATCTCAGACCAGAAGAATAAACTCGGGGTGTCTGAGGACAGCAAAGGGCCTGGAAACCTGAGTCTGTCAGCAGGGGACCAGAGTGAGATGCTGTGAGTTGGATCTCACTGGGATCTTAAGGCATGGAAGAGAACCATGGGTTTGTGCAATAGATGCTGTGAAGGAAGAACCCAAGGAGTCCAGCGGCAGCCCAGGGACATGGCCTTGTGGCAGTGACCATGGAGAGATGTGGCTGACACAAGAATAATTGGGAGACAGGACCAGTGATGGGGTGTGGTAGGGCAGGGTTTGGGGGGCCCCATGTACCCACCTATCATGTTCATGCCCTTGTAAGGTCCTCTCTGACCGTGGTAGGGCTTCTGACTTGCTTCCTTCTAGCGGCCCGTGGTGGAACGGTGCCTCCACGTTCCATGTTTACATTATGTAAGATCGTACTCCTGCCACGCCAGCTGCCTCTCTTTGCATTCACCTTGCTCAGTTTCACCAAGGCAGCTGCCATATGGAGAAGCCCTCGTGGCAAGGAATGGGGTTTGGCCGGGGGCCAGCGAGAAGCTGGTGCTTTAGTCCAATAGCCCACAGGGATCTGAACCTTGCCAAGAACCATGGTAGCCTGAGGCTCAGCTGGGACCTCAGCCAGGCCGGGCCTTGTCTGCAGCCTTGTAAGAGACGATTTAGCTGCGGAGGACGTGGTATGTACGCGCCTGGCCCTTGGGGCCTCTCGGGTCAGGTGGCTCCTATAACTTCCTTCCCGGGATGTGCAGAGAGGAGGGGCCAGCGTGTTGTCTAGGTCTGAGCCACTGGAATGGAGATGCAGCCCTTTCCCGAGGCGGGGAAGAGAGGGTCATGGAAGACAAGTGAGGAGATTCCGATGAGGTGGTTGGGTAGCTGGGCACTGAGCTCAGTGGAATCTGGGAAGCAGCAGCCTGTGGGCATCGTTCAGGCCTCTCAGGTGCTTAAGATCACGGGGTCATCAGCAGACCGCCCCTCAGTGGTGCTGTGCCAGTGTGGGATGGTGCTCCTCTTCTGCTCGCCTCCCTGCTTCGCTGAGACATCATCTTACGTCATACCACCCCTCCACGGCCCCACGTAGTGTGGAGGCGGGGCTCTCCCTCCTGCAGACTCTCCTCCTGGTTAATCTCTGATGGGCCTGGGCTTGGACATTTACATCCTTTTCCTGACATCCTGGACCAGCCTTTGATTCATGCATCCCTGGCCTTCCACCCTGGATTCTGCTGCTAATGCTAAGTATGGTCTGAAGGCTCACGTGGTAAAAGAAATGGGGGTGGATTAGGCTTGAACTGAGTATCTGCTGTTTATCAGCCACATAACAGCTGTCCTGCCTTCGTGGTCACACGAAGAGGCACTTTCTAAGATGGATATCTCTGTTTCTCTGTCACAGGAGCTCCTCATCGGTCTTGGAACAACCCACTCCTTTTCCTTCTCTTCCTTCAACTCAGGGTGGTACCGTGTTGAGGACATTTTCTGATCTCGCCAAGCACCAGGCACTCCCTGTAACTGTCTTATTTATTTTTTAATTGTAGGATGATTCCAATCCTTTCACTAGGATCCGACCTCCAAGGGAGGTCTCGCTTTACTTGTTTTGAATATTTTTGCCTTATTTCCACCAATGAGAAGTCACCTGGCCCAGGGTGGGTAGGGCAAAAAATAAGTGATTAAAGCTTGAAGCCAGGAGCTACAGCACACACCTGTAACACTCGGGGATGAGGAAGGAGGGTTAGTAGTTCGAAGCCAGGCTGAGATCTGCTTAGAGACGGTGAGGGCTGGGGCAGGACAGAGTTGAGAACTAGAATAAGTTCATGAAAGTGGTTGGTGCTCTCTAGCAAAAGAGATGCTTGTGGGGGAGGCTGGGAAAGAACCAAGCCCATTTATGAACAGAGAGAGAGAACTAGCATTTATTAGGTTTTAGGGAAGGAGAGGAGAGGGACTTTGAGAGAGAGAGAGACGCTAAGCTGCTAAGCCAATCCTTCAGGCAAAGGGTTTATCAGCACTCAGCAAGCAGTACCCTGGGGTTCTAAAGCAGTATCCCGGAGGCCTAAGGTAAGGGTAGGCAGTCATGCAGGCAGAGCGGGCGCCTTCTTCTTTTAAAGGTTTACAAGGGAAGAAAATTCCCGCTACTGTGAGGAAGCAGGGTTGGTTAATGTGTGATCTGTCTGTGCTGTGTGACTGAGATGGGAGAGCAGGACACCCCATCAGGAGGTTGGGGGGCGCCCTTTGTCTGGGTAGGCGAGCAGGTCCTCCTGCAGTCTGGCACTAGTCAGGCTGCCTCTAATCCTCACTGGCTGGGGAGGGGGAGCTGGGCATTCTCTTGTCCTGCTTGCTACTCTATCTCTGCTTAGGGCCTGGTTTCCTATAGGGACTGGCATCTCACATGATTGACATCCTACGGTGGGGAAGCCCTGGGAAGGCCTCGGAGATACAGTGATGGAGGGTTGATCTGGTAGACACAGAACACAACCTCGAGAGCTTTCAGAGCAGGACTGTGCCTCCTTATGCAGCTGCTGAGCAACAAAACCATCAATGTTGTTGGGTTTTGAGTCTAGGAAGCAGAAGGGTTTGGGGAGAGAGAGACTAGAACCAGGGAGCAGGTTGCTTATCCCCAAGCCAGGCACTTGCTGGGCCTGACCTTTCCAGCCTTCCTTGGTACTGTCCCGTGAGGGAACCACAGATGGTGTACTGTAGGTGATTTCCATGACCTGCGTGCTTGAGGCCAATCACTCACAATTTCCAAATTGACACTTGAGCAGAGATTTGCACTGATGGGCAGAATTACTTTTTTCTGTTCATGGTTACATCATCGAAAGACAATTTGGTTTATGGTTTAGAAGAGGACACGTATGTGTTAATACATGTATTCTTCTCCAGGATGGCAGACAGGAACAAAGTGCAGCCAGAACAGGGAGAAGCCAGGGCAAGACACCAGCTCTGAGATGCACCTCACGCTCTGCCTCTGCCCGTGGAGCTTTGATTCCATCGGTGAGCTGTCATGACTGCATCGTCTCTGGAAATGTCCTCATGGGTGCAGCCAGAGGCCTGCTTTACACATTTCCTATGTGTCTCTCAATCCAACTAGGTGGACAAGAATAAGCATGACACTGTGTATGAGTATAAAATTATTATATAATGTTTATACAAATAGACCATGCAAGCCTTTCACCCAGCGATGAAGCTGCTAAGGGGGGAAAAAAAACAACTTCAATTCCTGATAAAAAAAAACTCACACACTTGGGAGGGAAACTAGGGCCTAGCACCAGCAAAACCTCTGCCTGTCTGGAGAAAAACTTCACCAAGCCAACTGTTTTTCTCCTCAGCCCTAGTTTCCAGGGGCAATGATCAGAGCGTGTATTTTTTGTGACACACGTTGCCATGTGGTTTCGGATTCCACCGAAAACCAGTGGTGGAGATCTTCAAAGTGACAAAGAATGGCATCAGAAGGCATTAGATTCAGAGCAGACAAGACACTTGATGTGGCCAGAGGAACAGAGAGGGTCAAGTTCACCATTCCCACCCAGAAGGGGAACACAGCGTGCCTGCCACCCCGTGCCAGCGCAAGGTCAAATGTCTTAAACACTGTCAATTTAGGAAACCTGAGAAGTGAATGAACACATCTCTGCCCATGCTTACACCAAAGCAGCTGAACTATTGGAGCTTTTCACTTTGAACAGGCAGGACTCAACTAATCACAAAATTTGATGGTGGGAAGTAATTTACTCCTTGAAGCAGAAATGCAAGGGGGGGGATGGGCTGCAGCCCCCCTGACATGACAATGGAAGTGAACCACGCTCCACCTCCCAGTCCCTCACGGTGCCAGGGATCCTTAGCAATGGAAAAGCAGATCTTTTAAAAGACCGAATTCCCAGCAGTGTGAGAAGAGTGCGGGTGACATCAAGATGCCCTGAAATGATGGAGCAGTTTTAGAAGATAGAAAGCAGATGGGATTAAGGTGACAGGAATTAAGGAAACATCAGCCCAACATATGTTCAGAAGATGCCCAGAATGATAAGATCAGCTGCAGAGAAACCCCAAAGCCTGCCCTTACAGAAGCAGGGGAGGGGCCCTCTGGGGAGTAGGAAGTTAATTAAAGAGCTGACTACAGAACCACCGAGCCAGTGGCTCCAAGGCCCGCCTCAGCCCAAGACCAAACCCACAGCAGCAGCTTCCCATGTGATACTCATTAATCAGCTTATTCATTTGGAGGTATAAATGGATGTGCAGGATCCTCAGATACTTGGAAGGAAGCCATTTTAAAATCAGCTAGGGAGACAAGTCAGTTGGTAAAATGTGCTGGTGTGGCAAGCACGTGGACCCAAGCTTGATCTCCAGAACCTACCTAAACAGCCGGGTACGGCAGCATGGACTTGTAATTCCAGTGCTGGGGACTCAGGGACAAGAGGACCCTTGGGACTCACTGGTCAGCCTGTCTAGGCAAGTCAGGGAACTCAAGGCTCAGTGAGAGGTCCTGTCTCAAAAGTAAGAGAGTCGGGGCCAAAAAGATGAGTCAGCAGTTAAGAGCACACTCTCTGTTCTTACAGAGGGCAGGAGTTTGAATCTCAGAAGTCACGTGGCCACTCATGGCTACCTGTAATTCCAGTTCCAGGGAATCCAATGACTTCTTTCCGGCTTCCTTAGGCACTAGGCACACAAGTAGTACATACATATAGATAATACACTCGCACACACATATATGTATGTGTGTGTGTGTATACATACATACATATATGAAAATAGAGGCTGAGCAGTTAAAAATACATACCGCTGTTGCAGAGAACCTGGGTTTGGTTCCCATCATCCATATTGAGTGGCTCTCAACCGCCTGCAACTCCAACTCCAGCGGACCCAATACCCTCTACTGGCTGTGCACATACCCCATCCCAAAACACAACATTAAAGAAAATCAAATCTTTTGTTTGTTTGT
Source organism: Mus pahari (assembly GCF_900095145.1). Lineage (NCBI taxonomy): Eukaryota > Metazoa > Chordata > Mammalia > Rodentia > Muridae > Mus > Mus pahari. The sequence continues at coordinate 48,723,502 of NC_034609.1, forward strand.
TTGTTTTGTTTTCTCTGTATAGTCTTGGCTGTCCTGGAACTCATTCTTTAGACCAGGCTGTCCTTGGAAATCCATATGCCTCACTTTGCCTCCCAAGTGTTGGGATCAAAAGTGTGCACCATCACTACCTAGAAAACAAGTCTTTTTAAAAGTAACAAAAAGCCGGGCATGGTGGCGCACACCTTTGATCCCAGC